>NC_086342.1:22230244-22530244 GCF_032445375.1 Bacillus rossius redtenbacheri
ACCCTCCCTTGAAGCGAGTTGTTTCAAGGTCGAAGCACCGCAGGGGGTCGTAGGCGCCCGCGACGTATTCATGAGCCCGCGGTTTTGCCTACAATGACATTCCGACCGGAGGACGGGCCGGCACAGTCGTTCACAATGGGCTCTCTCCCCCCCCTTCTGCCTTATAACCCCCCCACAGAGGTGTGACGCGTTATGCAAACGAGCGAGCAACCCGTGTATAGCGACCTTCCTGCGGGCTCTGGATGGTTTTATGTACCGTGATACAACACTCGTCTTCAATTTATTGTGTGTGTGTGTGTGTGTATATATAAAAATATATATAAATAAATAAATAAATAAATATATATATATGTATGTATACGTTCCTGCTCTCAGACATTTGTGCAATCTTTCGTGATGCAATTTTACACCACTGAATTCCATTAAAACGTAATTTTTTTTTAAAAATTAATTACAAGTCATCTACACGTGAACTGTTTCGTCGACTGTTTATAAAGTGAAGTGAAAAGTTAATGTGGTTTTCATTGCTTATTACAACAACAATTTCGGCAATGAAGGTTAATTATTCTTGCATTTTTAAAATCTGATTACTAGTATAATTTCAAGTATTTATTCTTTTATTATTACAATAAAAATGATTCAATTTTATTCATAAAAGTATGCAATCATTTCATCAATGTTTTGTTATGATGTCACGTTAAACTATCGTCCGTAAACCGAATTTTCAGACAACCATTTTTTTTTTTAATTCGAATGATTGAAATTGTTTTACTTATTTGCAAGTTATAAATATTTTTACATAGTAGAATTTTGGTACATCTTTATTATTAGTGATCGGAGAAATTCGCGGATTCATTGACCCGTGGCAATGTGAAACACTCAACAGAAGCATCGAATCCCAGGCGAATCAGTCGAGACGACTCACAAGTCCACCAATGAACTTTTCCCGAGTGTACAGAGGACTGTGTAGTCTATCCGGAAGGTACTCGAAACCGCGAATTTTTATGGTACAAATTTATCATGTGCTAAAATACGTTGATACAATAATTATTCAAGTAGGTACCTAAATCTAGATAAATTTCTAAAATAAAAATTTAAAAAAAGGAAACTTAGAAAAACTTGCATACACCTTTCTAATAATAATTTTAAAATTTAGTTTTTAAAACAATTTAGCCTTAAATATTTCCAAAAAAAATTATAGTTTTATACTAACTAAATCAGCAATACGATGTTTGATGCTCTATCATGAGCTGAAAAGAAATTGACGAACAAACAATAACTTTGTGTCACTGGCTTAGTTTGTTTGTAAAACATATATATTTAAATTTTGTGCAAACTTAAAGCTATTTTTTTCTAAAAACGTTTACTTCAAATTTATTTAAAAAAAAAAACAGAATGAAAATTTATTTTCTTCTTTGTTTTAACTTGTCTTTAAAGTACAGGTGATTAAAAAAAACTATATAACTGAAATACCAGAAAAAAACAATTTTTCTAGATTTTTCTTCTCGTAGTAAATTGTACCAAATTCTACATCTAAAAACTGGTAAAATAGTATAACTTGTGCCAACTTTAAACAGACTTAAATTATTTAAATTTTTAAAAACCATTGTTATTTGATTACTATAACGGTGACGAAATGTAATACCAAAGATTTCTTCATATGCTTTGAGTACGGCAAACGTATATGAACAAATTTTTTTTAAGGGTCCTAAACTATTGACGGGCACTGAAATTGAGTCCGCTTTACGTAACCTGTCTCGAGTTTGACAGTCTTCAAAAATAACACCAATGGTCCCCATATCAAGCGACAACAACCAACAAGGAACAAAAGAAAAAAGGCTGAGAATTGTTTATGTACAATTATGTGGAGCCTAGTCTAGTACCAGAAAAGGGAAAATGATTTTGGGGGGGGGGGGGGGGGAGGAGAAACACGAATTCCGCAGGTATCGGATCATCGTGTTCCTTTCGGTGGACTCATTGAACGATGATAGGATTAGTATCCCCGCTTGCTACGCGCAATGGCAGTGGATGGCGCGCATGGGTGACCTAAGATGCACGACAAGTTCTGCCATTCCCGATTACACCCGAACAATTCACCTTCGGCCAGCTTCGGGATTTGTTTTATTTTTTGCGCAGGAAAAATGAATTCAAATATTAAAAGTGGTCGGTTAGGTTAGCTACATTAAAACACTTTAAAACACTAGTTAGGTTAGTATAGCTACATTAAAATAAATATAGAAATATAAATAAATATATATATATATATATAAATAAACCCGAGATTGGCCGAGGTGAATATTCGGGCGTGTTCGGGCAGGGACAGAACTTGATGGACATCTCAGGCTTCCCGGCGCGCAAAGGCTGGGACTTTTTGTGTTTCTTAATTTATTCGGCCACATGCTCGCTTTTATTCACGGTCCTCCCTGCCCGCGACACCCGAGATGGGGGCTCTTCAAGGCCGACGGGAGTTCAAGGCCACCCGGGCTATTCTGAACACAGGGAAAAAGCAAATGAAACGAAACCCCGCGAGCTAACTGGACTAGGTGTGGGGGCGCCTCTCAAGGCCGAACGACCACGCCTTGGTGTCGCTGTGGTGCAGGAGGGGGGGGGGGGGATCTCCCCTACCCCTCTCCCCTCCTCAGGACCGACCAACACCGCGTCTTGGACTCAGGGACGTGCAGTCTTTTCTTTGTGCGTACGTGTGGGAAAAAGGCTGGGCAGGAAGGAGGGGTTGTGTGTGTTTGAGGTTGAAAAAAAATAAATTTTCACTATCTTTGAACGATGCTTATAAAGGGTGAAATTTTGAATTATATATCATCGACGTTGCTACATAAAAGATTTGGAATGATGCAAAAAAAAAAAAACAGACCAAATAATCATAGTCAAAAAATCTATTTTTTAAATAATGAAAACGGTGGTTTGATTTTTGAGGTGGTGTTTCATTTATATAATTTAACATTAATGTAAATGTAAGGAATGAAGGAGAAAAGGAATGTGGGGTGGGAGGGTTGAGAGACTTGCTTTGCCTCCTGTGTTGGACTGATCATGCGACTAATGAGCTAGAAACCCTGGCGGTTGGGTTTCTCTCTGTTCAGACTCGCTTATTCACGCAGAGAAAATTTAATGGCAGCACAGACAGGACACTCCATCGTAAGTCGCTATACAAGATCGCTAACTCGACAAACATGGTATCGGGTTCGTCACGCTTTTAACAAAACCATAACCGGATCGTAAGGCAATGAATTATGTATGTTACTATTAAAACACATATATTTTATTGCTGGAAATCTGCGTAGATAAACAATAAATAGTTAAAATGTGTACATAGAAGCTTCATGGGAAAACTAGGGAATATTTTGTAAGCAAATTGTCCGTAAAGCATTTCAACGCGGAGTTGATAACTTCACCGTTAGCTAGCCCTGAATTTAACTTTGGCCTAAACGAGCATAGCAGATATAACATTAATTCAGGGTAAATAGCTTAACATTTTTTGGTGACAAACTTCTGGAAAATAATACTTACAAATATTTATAATTATTAAAATTCTCAATTAATAAATTGCTAAAAGACTAATTAATTATTCCTGATTTTAGGTCTATGGGTTAAACAAATCATATTTGTATTTCTAGAAAATCACTAGACCATAGTTGTGAGTTTAGATTTCTTTAAATGAGGAAATTTGTATTTTGTACTTTTGTATTTGTATTTTTGTAAATTTGGGCAAACCTTTATCTAGGACAAAAATGACCTCTCTCAAGAATAGTGTTTTTTTTTTGTTTCAAAAATCGTAATTTTGCAATTAAAGCCACTTAAATACAGAAGCTCTGAGAAAAATACTTTAAACCCCTTTATTTTGAGTCATATAAAATTCGCTAGCTATGTTGTTTTTAACAAGATTTATTGTGGTTACAAAACAATCTGTGTAGTAAATTTAGAAACAAACAGAAAAGCTTAAATTCAATTTTCTGATTGTCTTAAACTTTTAGTGGAGCCTTTAGGAACGTTACAAAAAAAAATACCTTATTTACTGTGTAGAGCCTTTCCAAAGTCCAGATTAGTTGCCTCATGCCTTTAGCCACCTCGGCCACATATGGATATATAGTTTTAAGGGGCGCTGGTAGAGACATAGGGTCTGCCAACCTAGTGACAAAACATCTAATTTTTTTTTCTTTCGAAAATAATTTTTATTTTCATGTTGCCGGGTCAGTCGAGACGATGAACGTCATCAGATTGTAACGGAGGTTCAACGCTAAGATGGCAAATGAAAAATGCAACTGTCAGCAGCTCACTTGCACATCTGCGCAGTTGCACACTCGTGTGCCATGTTCACGAGCATGCGTGGAAAAACACATTACTGTACACTCTTGCGCAGTTTCACCACGTAGCCATGTACATATGTGTTTTATTTTTTTATTTTTTCCCCCGATGCAGACGATCCGAACGTCTCCCCGGGGACTGTTTTATACCCCGGCCGCGGCACGGGGTTTCGTTGCGTCGACGCCTCATTAACATAATTAAGCCGCCACGGCCAACTAGTTTCCTCGATGGACGAGAATGTGGTGAGGTCTAGTAGAGTGTTGAGGAGGGGGGAAGGAGTGGAGGGGGGGGGGTTAGTAAGGCTAGGACCGCAATCATGTCCTTGAGATATCGCGTCTCTTTGTCGCTGAAAAAAAAGTGGGGAGGGGAAGGGGGGGGGGAAAGAAATAAGAAAAATCCCGACTCTTAAAGCGCACGTGTCGACGCGTGATGAAAACGGATGTCGCCATGTCGTGTTGTTGGTCGCTCGCTTATATAAACAGCCGCTGTCTGTCCGGCGGACACCAAGTAGCTCAGCAGGCTACCAAACTGACACACACACCTGACTGAGACACAACAACAAGAAACGGTCCAACACAAAAAGTGTGCGTGTACTTAAGTGCGCGCGCGTTAGAAGTTATACTTTCTTGGCATAACAAAAAAAAAAAAAACTTTCATTTTGCATGCATTTAATTAATATAAACAAAATATTAAAATGAATGGAGTGATATTATAAATACGGTTGATAAAGTATTAATTCAATCAAAATAAAAAAAATAAAAAAATACTCAGGTAATCAATATTAATATAAAAACTTGTATACAATTAATTATTTAATTTAGTTAATTAATCGAAATGAATTTTAATAAATAATGAAAATCAATAAGTATGCTGAATACTTATTCCAATTCATTAATTCTAATTATTTATTAAATAATGTAAAAATTACAATTTATAATGCAAATAAATTATACACACGGGAACATAATATCACTTCTATAAATTCAATTGAAAAAGTTTATTAACCAATTTATATCACTTATATGCACAATAAAAATGTTTTTAATATATGAAGAAGTATTAAATATCAATTAATAAAGTATGAAATTTAAAAGCACATATATAATTGTTATTTGTATGTAGACTTTTTTATTCTGTGAAAATTTCGTTGTTTGGTGCGCGCGCATCGTGAAAATTTACTTTCATCAGTTTTACATAGCGCGCCTAAAGAAATATAACTTCAAACCAAATATTTTTTTGTCAAACTGATTAATACGAGTATATGATTAAATATAAAGATTCATATCAAATGCAATCCTTGTAATATTTTATTAATTTTTTATATTCCAGCGAATTCTGTCGCTTAACTTAAACCTTCGCAACTTGTTCAATTCGGTTCTGGTAACGTCAAAACTCTACTCCACAGACATTTTACGAAAGAAAAATAAGCGCTTCTACAAAACCAACCATTGTCCAATTATTGTTTTACTCCAAATAAAACATTTGTCACGGTGACAGGGGTTGTTTTTGCCGTAAAGTTGGTGGTCCTGTTTGCTATTTCTATATTACCAGTTGGCTGTAGAAAGTGCGCTTTATTTCTTACCTTTCCTTTAGTGTTTTGTACAATTGTTTAGTTTGGTCTTGACAATGGCAAAGGTGGACAGTGTGCGGTCTGTACATAAAAAGTAAAAGCAATGGAAGGAAAGTGGATAATATGGTTTTCAGGCAAAGAAAAATTGTCCACAAGTCTAAATTTTTCATCTAGTACAATAGGAACCAAAACTGCATGGCAACTTGGACTTAAGGGCACAGCCTACTTGGACACACATACAATGTGCAGAGCTCCAGGAAAAAAAATCTACGAAATTTATAATCAGCTCAATATATATGAGTAGGGTCTGTTTATGAAAACCATTTAAGAAGACCCTGAGGGCGGATGAATAGTTATGTTTTCATATTTCGTTCATAGACTGTATTTTTAAAAGACTGAAAATAGCTATAAAAAAAAGTTGGCTTTCAAAATAATTTTTAGGCATTAAAAATGCTGTACAGATTCTCTAGAGCACTCAAGTAACTTGCATTTAACCTTTGTCTTAAGTTCTGCGCAATATATACATAATGCTGTGGTCACCACGCAAATATCACAGCGGACCTATGCATAGAGCACGGAAAAAACTCGCAGACTCATTTCGCGATAGACTAGAATTCAAATAAACACACCTTTAAGCTGCTTTTGTTATTGGCTCGCTGTTCATCTGGACTACTCTGGGTCAAATGAGAAACCCTCAACCAAAAAGTGTCAAATCACAGCCAAACCAGTTGAGACGACTTACAAGTCAGCAACCAATGAAATGTCGTTAATTTTACCGAGTGTACAGAGAGGACCGTACAGTCTACCCTGAAGGTCAGAGAACCGGCGATTTTTCCCAGACCCTTCCTATGCACTACGGGGAAGACTGCGCGCTAGTTCAGAGCCTTGCGCTCAGAGGCGATACCGCGCTAGAAGCACCAGCGAGCGTCGCACTTATCACCTCGTCTCACCAGCACAGACACACACTCCTGGCTGTTCGTCGACAGCGGAGACATCGGAGACGGCAAAACACAACAACACAGACCAGGATATTGGTAAAGATATCTTCCGTTGCTTTTAGTACGGAACCTCGCATTTACCACGAGTGATCTCAGGACGCCGTGGAAAATATAAATAAAGAGTGTCGGAATGGAATTGGAACCCTGGTCCTCTTGGAATGGGAGTGCGACGTCCTACCACTGCGGCTATTTGCTTCACGTTGGTCTCAGTTACAACCCCTGATAACTATGTCGGTAGGCGGTAAACAGTGAGTGGGCCATAACATGTATAATTAACATAGCGCAGGAGACTTCCGACACTCCAGCACTTCAGGGATTTGGTTGGTGCCGGATTACTATAGGGGCATGCAGATTTCGCGAAACGATTTCGAGACTAGATGAAAGTTAAAACCCTTTAGCATCGTCTGTGTTTCGTGATTGGGTGAGTTTCTCTCAGGTACATATCGATTGTAACAACACCAATTACAGTGATTCAGTGCGGAAGTAAACGCGTCCTGAGTAACTCGGTAAAATAAGGCAACGACTTCTCTCGCAGACGGCCGCCAATCACAAGGAAGAAACCAAAGGTGCAGATATACCTTGTTGCAGTCTAATAAACGTTCAGATATTTTCGCGAAAATTGCCTGCCCCTACGGATTACTGTAAATTGCGGATTTATCGAGCGGTTATCTCCTGCGATCGCTAAAAGCTGAGTTGTAGAGAAAATACATATGTACACAGGAAAAAAAAACCTACTTTTACAAAAGATTCCTTTGGAAACGAGTTGCCAAGAAATAGTTTGTAGCACTACAAGAAAGGTATTGTAACTTTTGCACAACACATGGCTATGGTTATTGTTTGCGTATGTGAAACACGTTTTTTCGAGATAGTCATGAGTATTTCTTACGGAAATTGGCGCATGATTTTATATTTTAATGTGTGTTTCATTCAAAAATAATTAATATTTTTTATTCCATAGAAATTATAATTGAATAATCAAAATTGGGCTTTATTTTCTTTTATTATGCTTATTAATGTGCGCAGTTAATACTGGGAAGTTATTCAGGGAACGGTTTACAAATAAATTTAAATATCGGAGGTACTAGGACAACACAAAGCATAAATTCCAGGGTAATAATACGAACCCAGTATTACTGCGAACACTATTTCGTAGTGCTACAGTTGTTTTCATGTAAATGTCCAAATTTTCAAATAGCTGTTATTGTTCGTAGATATTTCTGTTCCGTTAAGAAAATACGAACATATGAAACGAAACATAAAATGTAAAAGAACAATCCTGATGAATTGACAGGTAAAGCCCTGAAGTAAAAGTAATGGCAAGGAACTAAAATAACCAATACGGCGTGTGAGAACAAACCTTAAGTAGGCTAAAGCCTTGAAATGTGTATGCTATACATTATGCGAACCTAAACAACGCTTTATGTTATCTTAGTCAGTAAAACAAACAAGGGATAAATACTAACTGAATACTGAATAAAATCTGCATGCATTTCCTTTGTGAGTGAAGTCTTTTGACTTAGGGAGAAAGGAAGTAGTTGTTTCGGACGTAGGAGACCTTGTCTTGCCTCGATGGTGATCGGGCGAGTTAATTAAAACGCAGAGTTCAGTTAATCCCCAGTCACGCCTTTTTGTCCAAGTGAATGCTATTAAAATCACGTAGTTAGAATTGTCACACAGAAAAAAAATCTTGTACTTTAAAAAAATATTCCTTTGGAAACCAGTTGCCAGAAATAGTTTGTAATACCACAAGAAATATTAACAAGAAATAGTAGTATATAATAGGGGCGCCGGGCGCACGGGTTCTGGGTGTGGATTGTGATTGTCGGTCCGCCATATTGGATTGTGTCGTCACGACGGCCATCTTGGAGGAGTGTAACGGGACACAGCGTAACGGGACATAACGTAACGGGACATAACATAACGGGACAAGTAGATCACGGCGGCCATCTTGGATCCGCCATTTTGGATGACGTAATTGTGTTCTCGAAAATTCCGGCATTGTGTTTTCCGCCATTTTGGATGATGACGTCACCGTTACAATTTTCGTTACGTCCACCATCTTTAACTTTATTATTTATTATCCGATTTTAACGAATTTTTTTTTTTAAATTAATAAAAATTTCAAATAATAAAATTTTAATAAAAAATATTTAAAAAATAAACTTTTACGACACGGAGTTCGGAGTCCTCGGTTCGAACCCGGTGAGGGCAAAAAAATTAAAAAATGGCGACCGATCCTTCCCTCACAGTGACTGCAGGCATACTGACTCCCACCACTTTTTTCATAGCATATATATCATCCGGCAGTATGACGTCATGTACGCCATCTTGAAATTTGGACGCCATCTTGAAAATCTTTATTTATTATCCGATTTTAATGAAAAAAATTCCAAAATTCATCAAAAAATTAACGTATTTGAATTCTGTTTGATTATATCGATGTACGTCCTTGGTTCGATTCCCGGCGAGAGTAAACGGTCGATCCTTCCTCCATGAAAGCTACCTAGACTGATCTACCACCAACAATACCAAGGTATATATCGTCAACTGGTATGACATCATGTCCGCCATCTTGTCTTCATCCGCTGGAGACCACCATCTTGTTTTCGTCCGCTAGAGTGTGCCGATACCATGTAGTATAATTATCTGGTCACCATACTTGTGTCCTCAACTGTTGACATTGAACATTGACCTTTACCTTGAACCTTGACCTTGAAAATTGACCCTGACCTTGAAATTTGACCTTGACCTTGAAATTTGACCTTGACCTTAAAATTTGACCTTGACCTTGAAATTTGGCCTTGACCTTGAAATTTGACTTTGTCCTGGAAATTTGACTTTGCCTTGTCGACCATCATGGATCCGACATTTTATGTTCAGTACATGCTACCAGAGGATACCACCTACTGGAGTACGCCATCTTGTGTATGTACTTGTATTATAGAGTACATTTCCATCTGGATAATTTTATTCTAACCCGCTACAGTGCAGTAATCATTTATTACCGAGGTGCCCCCGCCATCATGAAATTCGACCACCATCCTGAAATCATGTAATAATGTAGCTAGAAAAGCGGGAAAAAATCCAAAATTCATTAAATAAATCACTCATTAACTTACATATCGATTCGATCCGCTCCAGTCCTTGGCTCTATCCTCGATCGATGCAAAACATTTAATTTTATGAAAAAAAATAATAATTCCAATAAACCATGTTCAACATTCGTAAAGAGACTTTAAATCCTCTACTACCATCATCATATCAGACGACAAGACTACCATATTGGAAATTCGTAATTGTAATGCTAGAGATTCGGGAAAAAGTTAAAAACTCATTAAATAAATTTGTAATCTATATACTGATTGATTAGATCGACTAAGGTCCTTGGTTCGATCCCTTGTCGATACAAAACAACTTTAATTTTAAAAAAGTACCAGAAAAGTGTAAGGTTCGAGGAATAAAACACCTAAAAGTCTTTTACAAACATAATATTTATTACACAATTTCTATCCTACTACAGAATCACTTGCGAAAGCCAGCAATCTTATAAAAATTTAGCCCTGCATAGACGTACAACGACTACTTCTTAGCTCCAAATGGCTCCAAATGCTCCAAAAGACTCCAAATGGCTCCAAAAGCTCCAACAGCCTCCAAATGCTTAACACAGTTCCAAATGGCTCCAAATGCTCCAAACGGTCTCCAAATGCTTGACAGCTCCAAATGTTTCCAGCAGCTCCAAATGCTCCAAATTCTTGACAGCTCCAAATGCTTCAAAAGGCTCCAAATGCTCCAAATGACTCCAAAAGGCTCCAAATGCTCCAACAGCTCCAAAAAAAGGCTCCAAATGCTCCAACAGCCTCCAATGCATAACACAGCTCCAAATGGCTCCAAATGTTCCAAACGGCCTCCAAATGGCTCCAACAGCCTCCAAATGCTTAACACAGCTCTAAATGGCTCCAAATGCTCCAAACGGCCTCCAAATGCTTGACAGCTCCAAATGTCTCCAGCAGCTCCAAATGCTCCAACAGCTCCAAAAAAAGGCTCCAAATGCTCCAACAGCCTCCAAATGCTTAACACAGCTCCAAATGGCTCCAAATGTTCCAAACGGCCTCCAAATGCTTGACAGCTCCAAATGTCTCCAGCAGCTCCAAATTCTCCAACAGCTCCAAAAAAGGCTCCAAATGCTCCAACAGCCTACAAATGCTTAACACAGCTCCAAATGGCTCCAAATGCTTGGCAGCTCCAAATGCTTCAAAAGGCTCCAAATGCTCCAAATGGCTCCAACAGCTCCAAAAGACTCCAAATGCTTCAAAAGGCTCCAATTGCTCCAAGAGCTCCATCTTCAATTGGTTCCAACTGATTCCTATTACTTTTATCGAACTTGGCATGATTACTAACATGTCTTTATCAGTATACATTTTGACTGGCAGTGGTAACGTTTTTTACACCTTTAAGTTATAAGTTTTATTTAGAAATCAGATTTCGATAAATGATAGCTTCCATCTGGAAAGAAAATATATTAATTTATCTTCAAGTTTATACGCATACATTTAATTTAATCCATTATTGTATGTAGCCAGCTTCCCTCAGTTATTTGAGTATGAAGGATATTTCTTTAATGTTCGAATAGTTTCCTGCACAAAGCGATCCATGTAGTAGTCGTAGCCTGTTAACCAATATGTTAGGATCTTCCCATGAGGTATAATCAATCTCTTCTGCTGCCTTCATCATCCTTGCATGTTTATAATAAATATTATCTCTGGTGTCTATCGTTTTAACACCAACCACAAGGTCACTTTCGTCATCTTGCCAGTGATTATCACAAGCTTGATCAGGATAATTTATTTTATTACGTCGTTTCCATCGTTTTGGTCTCAAACCACCATCACAGTCTTCGCTCTTGCATGCTTTTGGTGCTTCAGTACAGTACTCAATCATGTCAGCCTCAGATGTGTCACCACAATCTTCAATCATGCCAGCTTCTGATGTGTCACCACAGTCTTCAATCATGTAAGCACCACAAACTTGATCAGGATAATTTATTTTATTACGTCGTTTCCATCGTTTTGGTCTCAGACTGCCATCACAGTCTTCGATCTTGCCTGCTTTAGGTGTTTCAGTACAGTACTCAATCATGTCAGCCTCAGATGTGTCACCACAATCTTCAATCATGCCAGCTTCTGATGTGTCACCACAGTCTTCAATCATGTCAGCACCACAAACTTGATCAGGATAATTTATTTTATTACGTCGTTTCCATCGTTTTGGTCTCAGACTGCCATCACAGTCTTCGATCTTGCCTGCTTTAGGTGTTTCAGTACAGTACTCAATCATGTCAGCCTCAGATGTGTCACCACAATCTTCAATCATGCCAGCCTCAGATGATTCATCAAAGTCTTCGACCTTGTAAGCTTCAGGTGGTTCTCCATCTTTCACATTTTCATGGAAACGACTAGATATTGGAGTAAATATATTTTCATTTCTAATGTGGTTACAACTTCCTTCGTTTGTTTTAAATTTTAAATTATTATCTTGATCTAGATCAGTAATTTTAGCATTAGCTTTTTCGCCTTCGTTCCTCTTCCGCGATGTTGTAGCCCAGTCTTCGTTATCTTTATTCATCTTAATTGTACAGGTCTTGTAATGTCTATCCAAGTAATATCTTCTACCAAAGGATTTCTGACACTGACTGCAATGAAATGGTTTTTGACAAGGACCCAAATTACACTCGCTTCTCTCATGTCTTTAGCATTCTTTCTCAAGGTAAACACCTTGCTACAGTATCTACAGTGATGACGTTTTGATACAGCAACAAATCCCGTTTCAGGATTCATATTAGTTATTGAGACTCATGCCAGATGCAAACTAAGAGTTTTAAATTAGATATATTACTTAAATAGAATTTTTTAATTATTTCATCAGCGAGAATTAATTTATCTCATTCAAAGGTACTTGTTGCAAGTAGTTCTGCTTTTCAACAACAGATGTCGCCACATGTTACTTGCAGGTAAATAATATTTAGTTCTTTTATGCGGGATGCGGGATGCTCACTAACGATCGCAAAAGAAGGATGGCTTCGCTAGACTCCAAGGAGAAGGAAGTTCGTCCATCCTGTTAGTGCTTCTTAGATTTCTCAGAGATTATTTGACTGAGTAATGATATTTTTTTTTTTTTAAATTTCCACCTGATAAAAATATTACAAGTGCTGATTTATTGGCAGAATTTCAATAATTAAATGCAACCTTGAATAAAAAAAATGACATGACTCAATAAGTAAAAAATTCTTCATGCAGAGATAAATTCCTCATCAGTAACCAGAAGCACTCGGAGAAAACCATCAGATGTCTAGTCAGGAATAATCAGAAGCACCCAGAGAAAACCATCATAATATTGTCAAGAATAAACGGGAGCACACGGAGAAATCCACCATAATATTGACAAGAATAATCAGGAGCACACGGAGAAAACCACCGCAAGTTTTCTTTGATATCATACAATTTCAGGGAAAAAATAATAATAAAAAATAAAAATAAATTAATAAAAATTTAAAAAAAAATAAAATAAAAAATAAATATATTCTGCTAGCTTGTGAACTTCTCATTGTTGAACAAAGATAGAGTTCTAGTACAAGCCAGAATTTTATGTTTTTTATTTTTTTTTTTTTTAATTTTTTATTAATTTATTTTTATTTTTTATTATTATTTTTTCCCTGAAATTGTATGATATCAAAGAAAACTTGCGGTGGTTTTCTCCGTGTGTTCCTGATTATTCTTGTCAATATTATGGTGGATTTCTCCGTGTGCTCCCGTTTATTCTTGACAATATTATGATGGTTTTCTCTGGGTGCTTCTGATTATTCCTGACTAGACATCTGATGGTTTTCTCCGAGTGCTTCTGGTTACTGATGAGGAATTTATCTCTGCATGAAGAATTTTTTACTTATTGAGTCATGTCATTTTTTTTATTCAAGGTTGCATTTAATTATTGAAATTCTGCCAATAAATCAGCACTTGTAATATTTTTATCAGGTGGAAATTAAAAAAAAAAAAATATCATTACTCAGTCAAATAATCTCTGAGAAATCTAAGAAGCACTAACAGGATGGACGAACTTCCTTCTCCTTGGAGTCTAGCGAAGCCATCCTTCTTTTGCGATCGTTAGTGAGCATCCCGCATCCCGCATAAAAGAACTAAATATTATTTACCTGCAAGTAACATGTGGCGACATCTGTTGTTGAAAAGCAGAACTACTTGCAACAAGTACCTTTGAATGAGATAAATTAATTCTCGCTGATGAAATAATTAAAAAATTCTATTTAAGTAATATATCTAATTTAAAACTCTTAGTTTGCATCTGGCATGAGTCTCAATAACTAATATGAATCCTGAAACGGGATTTGTTGCTGTATCAAAACGTCATCACTGTAGATACTGTAGCAAGGTGTTTACCTTGAGAAAGAATGCTAAACGACATGAGAGAAGCGAGTGTAATTTGGGTCCTTGTCAAAAACCATTTCATTGCAGTCAGTGTCAGAAATCCTTTGGTAGAAGATATTACTTGGATAGACATTACAAGACCTGTACAATTAAGATGAATAAAGATAACGAAGACTGGGCTACAACATCGCGGAAGAGGAACGAAGGCGAAAAAGCTAATGCTAAAATTACTGATCTAGATCAAGATAATAATTTAAAATTTAAAACAAACGAAGGAAGTTGTAACCACATTAGAAATGAAAATATATTTACTCCAATATCTAGTCGTCTCCATGAAAATGTGAAAGATGGAGAACCACCTGAAGCTTACAAGGTCGAAGACTTTGATGAATCATCTGAGGCTGGCATGATTGAAGATTGTGGTGACACATCTGAGGCTGACATGATTGAGTACTGTACTGAAACACCTAAAGCAGGCAAGATCGAAGACTGTGATGGCAGTCTGAGACCAAAACGATGGAAACGACGTAATAAAATAAATTATCCTGATCAAGTTTGTGGTGCTGACATGATTGAAGACTGTGGTGACACATCAGAAGCTGGCATGATTGAAGATTGTGGTGACACATCTGAGGCTGACATGATTGAGTACTGTACTGAAACACCTAAAGCAGGCAAGATCGAAGACTGTGATGGCAGTCTGAGACCAAAACGATGGAAACGACGTAATAAAATAAATTATCCTGATCAAGTTTGTGGTGCTGACATGATTGAAGACTGTGGTGACACATCAGAAGCTGGCATGATTGAAGATTGTGGTGACACATCTGAGGCTGACATGATTGAGTACTGTACTGAAGCACCAAAAGCATGCAAGAGCGAAGACTGTGATGGTGGTTTGAGACCAAAACGATGGAAACGACGTAATAAAATAAATTATCCTGATCAAGCTTGTGATAATCACTGGCAAGATGACGAAAGTGACCTTGTGGTTGGTGTTAAAACGATAGACACCAGAGATAATATTTATTATAAACATGCAAGGATGATGAAGGCAGCAGAAGAGATTGATTATACCTCATGGGAAGATCCTAACATATTGGTTAACAGGCTACGACTACTACATGGATCGCTTTGTGCAGGAAACTATTCGAACATTAAAGAAATATCCTTCATACTCAAAGAACTGAGGGAAGCTGGCTACATACAATAATGGATTAAATTAAATGTATGCGTATAAACTTGAAGATAAATTAATATATTTTCTTTCCAGATGGAAGCTATCATTTATCGAAATCTGATTTCTAAATAAAACTTATAACTTAAAGGTGTAAAAAACGTTACCACTGCCAGTCAAAATGTATACTGATAAAGACATGTTAGTAATCATGCCAAGTTCGATAAAAGTAATAGGAATCAGTTGGAACCAATTGAAGATGGAGCTCTTGGAGCAATTGGAGCCTTTTGAAGCATTTGGAGTCTTTTGGAGCTGTTGGAGCCTTTTGAAGCATTTGGAGCTGCCAAGCATTTGGAGCCATTTGGAGCTGTGTTAAGCATTTGTAGGCTGTTGGAGCATTTGGAGCCTTTTTTGGAGCTGTTGGAGAATTTGGAGCTGCTGGAGACATTTGGAGCTGTCAAGCATTTGGAGGCCGTTTGGAACATTTGGAGCCATTTGGAGCTGTGTTATGCATTTGGAGCTGTGTTATGCATTTGGAGCTGTCAAGAATTTGGAGCCATTTGGAGCTGTGTTAAGCATTTGGAGGCTGTTGGAGCATTTGGAGCCTTTTTTGGAGCTGTTGGAGCATTTGGAGCTGCTGGAGACATTTGGAGCTGTCAAGCATTTGGAGGCCGTTTGGAGCATTTGGAGCCATTTAGAGCTGTGTTAAGCATTTGGAGGCTGTTGGAGCCATTTGGAGGCCGTTTGGAACATTTGGAGCCATTTGGAGCTGTGTTATGCATTGGAGGCTGTTGGAGCATTTGGAGCCTTTTTTTTGGAGCTGTTGGAGCATTTGGAGCCTTTTGGAGTCATTTGGAGCATTTGGAGCCTTTTGAAGCATTTGGAGCTGTCAAGAATTTGGAGCATTTGGAGCTGCTGGAAACATTTGGAGCTGTCAAGCATTTGGAGACCGTTTGGAGCATTTGGAGTCATTTGGAACTGTGTTAAGCATTTGGAGGCTGTTGGAGCTTTTGGAGCCATTTGGAGTCTTTTGGAGCATTTGGAGCCATTTGGAGCTAAGAAGTAGTCGTTGTACGTCTATGCAGGGCTAAATTTTTATAAGATTGCTGGCTTTCGCAAGTGATTCTGTAGTAGGATAGAAATTGTGTAATAAATATTATGTTTGTAAAAGACTTTTAGGTGTTTTATTCCTCGAACCTTACACTTTTCTGGTACTTTTTTAAAATTAAAGTTGTTTTGTATCGACAAAGGATCGAACCAAGGACCTTAGTCGATCTAATCAATCAGTATATAGATTACAAATTTATTGAATGAGTTTTTAACTTTTTCCCGATCTCTAGCATTACAATTACGAATTTCCAATATGGTAGTCTTGTCGTCTGATATGATGATGGTAGTAGAGGATTTAAAGTCTCTTTACGAATGTTGAACATGGTTTATTGGAATTATTATTTTTTTCCATAAAATTAAATGTTTTGCATCGATCGAGGATAGAGCCAAGGACTGGAGCGGATCGAATCGATATGTAAGTTAATGAGTGATTTATTTAATGAATTTTGGATTTTTTTCCCGCTTTTCTAGCTACATTATTACATGATTTCAGGATGGTGGTCGAATTTCATGATGGCGGGGGCACCTCGGTAATAAATGATTACTGCACTGTAGCGGGTTAGAATAAAATTATCCAGATGGAAATGTACTCTATAATACAAGTACACACACAAGATGGCGTACTCCAGCAGGTGGTATCCTCTGGTAGCATGTACTGAACATAAAATGTCGGATCCATGATGGTCGACAAGGCAAAGTCAAATTTCCAGGACAAAGTCAAATTTCAAGGTCAAGGCCAAATTTCAAGGTCAAGGTCAAATTTCAAGGTCAAGGTCAAATTTCAAGGTCAAGGTCAAATTTCAAGGTCAGGGTCAATTTTCAAGGTCAAGGTTCAAGGTAAAGGTCAATGTTCAATGTCAACAGTTGAGGACACAAGTATGGTGACCAGATAATTATACTACATGGTATCGGCACACTCTAGCGGACGAAAACAAGATGGTGGTCTCCAGCGGATGAAGACAAGATGGCGGACATGATGTCATACCAGTTGACGATATATACCTTGGTATTGTTGGTGGTAGATCAGTCTAGGTAGCTTTCATGGAGGAAGGATCGACCGTTTACTCTCGCCGGGAATCGAACCAAGGACGTACATCGATATAATCAAACAAAATTCAAATACGTTAATTTTTTGATGAATTTTGGAATTTTTTTCATTAAAATCGGATAATAAATAAAGATTTTCAAGATGGCGTCCAAATTTCAAGATGGCGTACATGACGTCATACTGCCGGATGATATATATGCTATGAAAAAAGTGGTGGGAGTCAGTATGCCTGCAGTCACTGTGAGGGAAGGATCGGTCGCCATTTTTTAATTTTTTTGCCCTCACCGGGTTCGAACCGAGGACTCCGAACTCCGTGTCGTAAAAGTTTATTTTTTAAATATTTTTTATTAAAATTTTATTATTTGAATTTTTTATAAATTTAAAAAAAAAATTCGTTAAAATCGGATAATAAATAATAAAGTTAAAGATGGTGGACGTAACGAAAATTGTAACGGTGACGTCATCATCCAAAATGGCGGAAAACACAATGCCGGAATTTTCGAGAACACAATTACGTCATCCAAAATGGCGGATCCAAGATGGCCGCCGTGATCTACTTGTCCCGTTATGTTATGTCCCGTTACGTTATGTCCCGTTACGCTGTGTCCCGTTACACTCCTCCAAGATGGCCGCCGTGACGACACAATCCAATATGGCGGACCGACAATCACAATCCACACCCAGAACCCGTGCGCCCGGCGCCCCTATTATATACTACTAGAAATAAATACAGGGAATGGTTTACAAATAACTATTTAACTATTGGAGGGGCTGGCACAACACAAATCATAAATGCCTGTGTGAATACGAACCCAGTATTACTGCGAACACTATTTTTAGTCATACAGTTGTTTTCATGTAAATGTACAAATTTACAAATAACTGTAATTTTACAAGTATATTTCTGCAAATCAATTAATCACTATTATCTCAAGGCATACAGCTGAGTTACATTTAAAATTTTTTCACAATTGCAACACTTTTTTTTATTATTGTCTCTTATCGGCCAAATTAGGTCGCTTCGCACTTAACTCAGCCAATGAGAAAAAAGTCATTGTAATATAGATTGTCCTTGATTTCCCACTAATAATGAAGAACATATACCTTCTACCACAGGAGTGAGAAAAACCAATATAGTATTTGACTGCAAAATATTTCGGAATAAAAATTAATTCCACGATAAATCAACCACGCTCTCGTGCTATACATAATATAAATTTTCAAATAATTGATGAATAAAAATTGATAAATTCAAGATGGTTTTCATTACTTTCTAGTGAAGTTTTAATTAAAATTAAATTTTAATATTCGTGGTTTCAGAAGTGTATTTATTAATTATTTTTTTAATGAGCATATTAAAAAAATTACTTTCCAAGTTAGCATAGCACGTTTCTACGTACGAATAATAGAATTTACACGTTTAAAAAATCACTCGTGAAAATAAAATATTTCCCCATCCCCCTTGAAAGTAGAGAATGTTAGATCTCGTGTTTAGTTATGATCAGTGTGTAGATATATTCAGTTTTGCATAAAAAAAATTTGAACAGTTTTATGTGGAAATTTGCAGGGTGGGGATTCTGAAACTTAAAAAAATGCATATAACTCGAAAATTGTCACCACTGGGAAGTAAGGGGGGGGGGGGGGGGGGTGTTGCTCATAAAAAAAAAGGGAGGGGTGTTGATTCAGAGACGTTGATAATTGGCTGAGTTGAGTTCTGGGACAAACTGTATGTAGTACCTTAACTATGATGTTTAATCTTATATGTCTTTTTTTTGTTTCAATATCTCCCACTTTACAGTGAATAAACGATACTTCTCTATAATAATTCACACAACTGCTGCTGCATTAAGAACTCTTCGTTCAGCGAAGCTAATAAATAACCACAGGCAAGTTTTCCTTGAACCGTTTAGCTCAGTCGCACAGGGAAAAAACACACATATCTTGTGGGAGCGCAGCGGGCGATGTATCATTCTTCTCAGGTGAGAACTCTTGCTAACACGGCGACCTTGGTTCGAATCCCGGACTGCAAGGCGGAGTTGATTAGCACCGCGGATAACACGACAAACTACGACAATGTGGCTCAGTGGAGCGTGTCGTGTGTTTCAAAAATGTTCCGAGCTCTATCGGTCGCAAGCAGACCTTGTATAAACGACCGCATGCGTTTAGTACTGATAAAAATCATACAGCCGATTCTGATGCAGGTGCATCACGACAAAATCTCTAATGCGATTTGCGGTCTTAAAGTGCTCTGTAAGTGAGGTATACATCTTTGAAGTTGGAGTTGAACAATTTTTGTTGTTATTGCAAATAATAGAGAAATTATTTAAGATCGATAACCGAGAGTTTGCGTAATGTTTGATTATAATATGTTCCACAACAACCGCGAACTTTGTGGCTTAAGCTTAAGAAAAATTATTTAATTGAAATAATTGGGGAGTGGTAAAAATGTGTGGAAAATAAATGAGCCACTCCCAATTATTTCAATCAAATAATTTTGCTGCAGCCAGAAATTATGCTGCATGGTTGTAGAACCTCATTCAGTTAAACATAATCCATACTCTCAGTGTTCCATACTTTATTATTTACAAAAACAAAAAAAAATTGTTCATCTCCAACATCAAAGACGTTTACCAGGCTTCGGAAGCACTTTAGACATCCGGATGTTTTTAACTTATTTTTTTTGTGATGAACCTGCAACCGATGTTCGTCGGCGAATTCGGACTCACGCTGTATATATTCTTGCGATTTTACTGGAACTGTATGACGCAGCAGTCTCCATCGATGCTAAATGTGTTTAAGTATTGTCACTTAGTATTGTGCAGAAGTAAAAAAAAAATACTATCAAAGAGTAAAAGTAAAATTGCAGTTATTTACTGAATATTCCATAGCTGTTGTTGAATTTTTATGCGTGTTATATAAGCTTCATATCCACGCATGTTTAAAAATTTTCAACTGGCAGCTAGGTAATTATTCTGCATTATTTAGTGAATGTAAACATTCAAAGAACATGTAATTTCACCGTTATTCTAATCATTTTTTTTGGTAGGTAGCTTATAGTTGTTGAAGAACTAATTACTTTGTCTTTTAATGATCAAGTAAACATTTTTAACAATATGAGTGAAATAGCAAAGTACTGCACCGATAACCCATCGATTGAAAATCAAAAGACTTAATCTTTCGACCATCGCGCAGTGAATTTGTCATGAAGAAATGAGATTTACACGTTCATAGCGACGTGTAGAAATAGTGCTATATATTAAAAAACTAAAGAAGCAATATATATATTTTAAATTCAAAATACTAGATGCCATTTCTTCGATCGTCAAGCTAACGCAAAGGGGTAGACGGAACCCAACTAGACCAGCACAAGTTGCCGTACAACTCAGCTCGTAACGCGCTGGCAAAGCGCTAGAAAGTTATGCTTTCCGTGTTATGAAATGATGCGAAACAATATAGAAATACATTGTTTTATTCAACAGATGAATATTTGGTTGCCCGATTATTCGTTGCTGCTGTTACCATACAATGTAATTTTCTTTTTTTGTACACGGAACAGAAATATTCGTGCAAAATTACAGATATTTATAAATTTGTACACTTACATGAAAACAAGTATATCAACTACAAAATAGTGTTCGCTGTTATACTGGGTTCGGATTCTTACCCGGGAATTTATGCTTTGTGTTGTCCCAGTAGCCTACCTCCAATAGCTAAAAACGTTATTCGTGAACCATTGCCTGAATAGATTTCCGGTATAAACTACGCACATTAATAAGCATAGTAAAACAAGATAAAGTAAATTTTTGAATATTCAATTATATTGATGTGAAACTTCTAATGCGACTTTCAACAAGGTTGCGTTAAACGTTTAACGCTCCTGAGGAGGGGGAATAGAAAGAGAGAGAGAGAGAGAGAGAGCGAGAGTGAATGATATTGTAAGGAACTAAGTACAGAGTAAGAAAAAAATAAAGATCCTGACAGTTTGTAGTGTCGCCATATTTGTTTCAATTTTCAATACCCTTTTTGTATATTACAATTTAAATTGCAGAAAAAAATCATGTTTCATAGACACATAAATAGTGAGTGTGTGTCATTTCTCTATGTCCACGAGGTCTCGCCGCGTCAATTGTCTCCTTGGGGCGAACCCGTCCGCTTGATTAAATAAACAGCTTTTATCGTTGAATGATTTCATGATTTATTTCATGAAAATCTGCTCTCATAAAAATATTAGTTTTATAGACATTCGATAGGTCTCTCTCTCTCTCTCTCTCTCTCTGATAATCAATCTATGAATCGTTACAAATTTATTTCCTTTATTTTTTTTTAGTTTGATTTGATACAATATAATTTCACTAAAAAATAATTTCTACCCCTTCCTATTTTCATTTCCACATTACGAAGTTTCACTTCTTCCGCGCGGAGGGACTCCACGCACTATTTTTTTACATGGTGGCTTATAGAAATATATACTTGAATGAAACATCGATTTAAAATATAAAACTATGCGTCGATTTTCGTAAGAAATACTCATTATTATCTGGAATAACGTATTTCATCATAGAAATAGCTTTCTTGTAGCATTACAAAACCATTTCTTTGCAACTGGTTTCCAAAGGAATCTTGGGGGGGGGGAAACATTTTTTTTTTCTTCTGTGCACGTGATCCGCTCTTGACGGAAGTGATATTTTCGGTGACCTCACACGGAATTCACCCTGGCCGCGCGGAGATCTGAATGTTTCCCTGATCAAGGTCCGGGGGTGAAAGCCGGGCGGTGCCTCCCGGACATAAGGAGTGAGAAGGGGAACCACAGAAGCATTGAACGCTCGGTAATGATAGATACTGCGCGAGAGAATACGTACGCGCGGTGAACGGCGCGCGCACCGGTGATTCAACTGACCACAATGAAACCTTGATCCAGATCTCCGAGAAAAGCTGTTAAACTGCTCGCTGCTTGAACTATAGGCAGCCCATCGCTTTCTTAACCTATTAAATAATGTTAGAAATTACAGCCGGGGGGGGGGGGGGGGGGGGGGGGGGGGAAACTACGGACTTTTCAAATCTTAAAAAAAAAAAAGTTCCAGATAACTGGATTCCGATTTCCGAGATCTGTAAGACTACTTTATTTTTGTTCCACTCGGGAACTTTGGGATTACTACCCCGCCGTTTTGCACACAGCCACAGGAAACCGTGTTCTACTGGATGCGATTTTGCTTCAGGAGCTACCAGATCCATAAAGGACCTGTCGCATTGTCAAATACATCTGTCTCCAAATTTTTTTTGGCAATAGAGTTGGATGGTTGGTACTAGTCAGAAAAATGGATTCTGATTTTTCTCCATCAAATAAATTTGGACAGATAACTTCAAAAATTTTAATTGATGTTCACACAATCAAAGCAATTTTTTTTTTTTTTTTTAGTCCGGGTATGTCTGAAAAAAACTTTTCAGTTTTAATTTCAATTTTGAAATTGAATAATGCATCACATTGCTCGATGAAATTTTTGAACTTGTAAGTATATCTGTGTCATTTTTTTTTCAATATTTTTAACGCGAATAAATTTTTATCACAATAATATTCTTTACATAATGAAATAAAAGTTCGGTGATTTTTTTTTAAAGTTACAGAAGCATAATTTGATTTTTACACACAAAATGTTTTCGCTTATAAATATTGTATACTTATTTAACTTCTATAACCTCTTTAATCGCCCATTATGCTCTTGGCCACGAAGAATCTTGTGACGGAAACGAATGTCATTTCCGTTTCCGCTAGGAACAATTTTGATTGGCCGATTGCATTCAACATCATGTTAGACCCCATCCTATATGTAAAGTATTTGATTGAAACTCAATTCGTCCAACTTGTCAAACAAACATGGCTGCGATAGTGACGCTTTCGGTGACGTCATAAACCTACAACTTTATTTGACACGACATATTGGAAAGTGTTAGAAGCGAAAATTTGACAGTGTGACAGGGCCTTAACAAATATATACCTACTCTGTGAACAATTTCCTTCCGCATTAAATGCTTCAACTGAAATAACTACCTATAGAGCTCACACTCTTTGGATCTAGGCATCTCTGAAATCTTTGGTATTACAGGTTTCTTTTTTCTGAAGAACTCGATGGTGTAATGCATTTCGTACCACCCATGTAGTGCAACGTTTTCAGAACTTCAAGGGTGCACGCTTAAAGTCTGCGTTATCAAATACGAGATGACTGAAAGACCCTGTCCTAAAAATCGGTTGAGCATGAACCACTTGCGTAAAGTTACAATTTTCGGGTATCATGGTTGGAGGAATAAAATCCCAAATTTGAATTTAGATTCCCCAAACTCTTGGATGTAAATTTTATGTAGAGCAGCAAGGCAAGGCTATTCATTATTGATAAAATAAAGCTCCGAGGACGAACAGAAGCCACGATAGCATCTGAGATGGCATGCCTGAATTGGAAACTGAACATGATTATCTCGATGGTCCATTTTTGTAATAAGTCTACATAGTTACCGAATATTTACGAAGTCTCTTTGGTAAATTGTAGTCAGTTTTTCTAATAAAGTTAAGGTTAAAAATTAACAGAGTAATGGGAATCAATACATTTGTTATACAATGCTGTAAAAGTTGTAAAGATATTTCCATAGTGTTGTAATTAAAAAAAACCTTACAAATTATTAATAAATATAGATTTATTGTCGAAACCAAGTTGAAATATCGAATTCCTGACAGAAACCTGTGTTACCTTACAACTAGGAGCATGTGTTTTTTTCGCGATAAAATAGATTTAGAGACTTGCCGTGTGTTAAAACACTGTAGCATCGTCTGTTTTTCGAGATTGGTTGTGGTTATTCCAGGTAAACGTTTACTGTGAGCAAACAAATCTCGGTAATTCCGCGCGGAGACAAACGCGTCCTCATTGGCCCGACCAAATAAGGCGATGGCTTCTCTTGCAGACATTCGCCAATCAGAATAAACCGCTGGTATGGACTACGTTATTGCGTTCAATTGGCGTTCAGTTTTTTTCCCAATAAAATACCTGCTAAGGATATTTAGACGAAAAAAATTTAAGTTTAACTATGTAAGCTGTATCGGATGAAAGTATTTCAAAAGGTAAATTTTAAAAGCGTTTAGGATATCACGAACACATTCTTAGTTACATAAAAAAGGAACGTTTTGAATTTCAGGAAGAATTCCATGCGGTGGTAGCGGGAAATTTTTTTTTAAGCACGCCCGTCAGTAGACAATTTCAGATTATTAGCTCGTGTGCGCCCAGTCATTTGATGTTAATCAAACACAGCGGTAAATCAAGGTCCTAAAAAAAAATTCTCGACACGCTACGATTGACGTGCCCACGCACTCATTAAAAATTCAAAGCAACTGCTGGGAGAAGAATGGGGAAGTGAAACAATGGCCGGTGACAAGTATACATCCACGAAGGCGATGAAAAAGTATAAATAAACGAAGTGGCCGCCAAGTCATCT
Source organism: Bacillus rossius redtenbacheri (assembly GCF_032445375.1). Classification (NCBI taxonomy): domain Eukaryota; kingdom Metazoa; phylum Arthropoda; class Insecta; order Phasmatodea; family Bacillidae; genus Bacillus; species Bacillus rossius. The sequence goes on from NC_086342.1 coordinate 22,255,377, forward strand.
CTAACGTGCAAACCCACACGTCCATCGAGAATACACAACGGGCTCGCTGATTGGTTCTTTGTAAGAACATCGCTGTTTGTGGGTAAAATAATTAGGTGGAGGAGGGAGGGGCAAGTAAAACCAGGTGAGAAACCACGAAAATAATACCAAGTAAGAGAGAATTTGTCTGTCGTTGAAAAAATCCTGGATTGATAAGGAAAAAAAACACGTAAATTTGTACAAGAATATATATAAAAAAAGTAATTTAACACATGAAGAATTTCTTAAGAAGAATTAAGCAAGTAAAAACAAAATAAAATATCACAGAAAACAACAGAACGAGTATTTAAGCGAATAACACAAGGAAGATGTTACTGCATTATTATCTCATTAATATTTTAATATGTGAAATAACATATTTTGTAACTGCTGACGTAAAACAGGTCCTATCAAAATTAAAGACCATTAGATAATTTAGTAGGAAAATATTTCGTCCTTAAGTTCCGGTAGATACTGCTTCTTAAAAAAATACTACTTAATGAATTTTGACTCCTACTTATCAAGTTTTATTAAAAGTAAAATAAAATAAATAAAAAATTACTAAATTATTTCAAAAATCCTTAAAAAAAATTAACGTTTGTAAATGATTCCTATAACCCTAAACATTTTTTTTGGATACAAAATAATTACTATAACAAGAATCATTACAGATTTAACTACCCATTGAGAATTTTAAGAGTTATTAAAGTTAATAATTAATTTCTACCAGAAGTTTTTTACGAAACCTTGCCATCATGAATTCTACCGAAGGTCCTAAACATTTGGTCTTACACCTTTTCCTTATACTCGAAGAAAAGGTAGGTAATTTATTGGCTCAAGCAGTTTTTTTTTTTACGTTTCCTTTATGCGCTGGGAATGTCGACGAGGAACTTGGAATGGTTTGACTTTGCCGAGCAGGGATTGTGGGGGGGGGGGGGGGGGGGGAGGAAGAAAGAAAAAGTGTAGCGGGGTCAGGGCCTGGGGCAAAGAGAGGCTGACCTCAGCGTCCAACACTCGTGACCAAAGCGGACGGAGGAAAGAAGGGAGGGGGGAAAAAGAAAAAAGAAAAAATAATTATCCCCGCCGACTTCCCGCATCATAAGGAATTCCTGCAAGCGGCGAGCGAGAGCACGAGGTCAGGAATACCAACTCCGCGGAGGCCGCCGTGAATATTTCCCCTGACCAATCACGTTCCGCACACTGTAGTTACGAACATTCAACATCAAAACAAATGACACCACTAAAAAAAAATCGTTTTGATTATTTTTCATTTGCGAAGTAAGTTTTTTTGAGATGATAATGAGTGTTTCTTACGAAAATCGGCGCATAATTTTATATAATAACAATAATCGATAATTAATTAAATCATATTTTTTTTAAAACCACAGAAAATATAATAAATTATTCACAATTTGACTCTTTTAATTGTTTTATCATGCTTATTGTGTGCGCAGTTAATACCGGAAAGCTAGTCAGGTAACGGTTTACAAATAACTTAAAAACCATCCGGGGTACTGGGACGACACAAACATAAAATATGCTCGGTCAAGAATCCAAACCCAGTGTTACTGCGAACACTATCATGCAGTAGTACATATGTTTTCACGTAAATGTAGAATGTACAAATATCTGTAATTTTACAGGAATACGTATGTTCCAATTACAGTAAAAATATTTGCAGTGTAATGCAATAAGACTCGTAATGAATTGTCTAATAGCAACCACCACGCCTTAAGCAGGCATCCAATTATCTTCCTTGGAAACCTTTCTGCGGCGAGATCCTTGAGTGCTTTTTATTTTTTCAACGTGTTGCGGCTGAGTCTCGGAACTGGTTGAATTAAGGCTCATCTCAACTGCCAGGACAAATATTATTTTGAAATTCTTTACGTACTGTATACATCTACACGAAAACAACTCTACTTATAAAAAAAATAGTGTTCGCAGTAATACTGGGTTCGGATTCTTACCCGGGAATTTATGCTTTGTGCGGTCCCAGTACCTCCAATAATTGAAAGTTATTTGTAAACCGTTCCCTGAATATCTTTCCAGTATTAACTGCGCGAGTAATAAGCATGACACAGCAAAATAAAATCAAATTGTTGAATATTCGATTATCTTTTACATGGTTAAAAAAAAAAGATGCTTTAATGAAACCCCAATTAAAAAATGAAATTATGCGCCAATTTGCGTAAGAATTACTCAGTATTACATATATCGAAAAACGTATTTCATATATGCAAAAATAACCCATAGTCATGTGTTGTACAAAGTTACAATAGTTTTCCTGCAGTATATAAAACTATTTCTTGGCAACTGGTTTCCAAAGGAACCTTTTGTAAAAGTACAAAATATGTTTTCTGTGTAGCGATCTCGGTTGAAGACGAAAGGTTTAAGAAGTAGCGCTGTAGAAGCAAGGCAAGGCCGTGCCTTAACTTCCACAGCGCCCCAGTGGCCACTTAGTGAAGCAGTTATTCTTCCCTCTGCAGCCTCGTGATACGAGCGCTTTGCAAAACCGGTATGCTGTGTTACAAGGCGTTCTGGCTGCAATATATATTTTACCGCAAACACTTCTAGGCCACACTGATTGTTAAATAAAAGAAGAAAAAAATGTACCAGTAGACCGACAGTAATTTGACCCACTGTCATTAAACAGAAAAGTAATTTGAGTGACAATCATTGACCGACATCATTTGGACAACAGTCGTTTGACCGACAGTCTTCTGACCGATTGTAATTTAACAGAAAAATCATTGACCGACAGTCATTTGACCGAGTCTTTTTTACCGACTGTCATTTAACAGAAAAGTCATTTGACCGACAGTCATTTGACGGACCATCATTGAATGACAGTCATTTGGCTGACAGCTGTTTGATCAAAAGTCATTTACCGAAAATTCTGCCCAAAAGTTCACCTCGATGGGAAAACGTCTTAAATAATATATAGTTAACCGACAGGCGGTAAACCGACAGTCATTCCCCCAACATTTCGGTGACATGATTTTCGGTCGTCTGACTGCTGCCCAATACGAACCTATACCACTCGACAGATACGGACACAAACACACCACAAGCCTGACGGTGTCGGGGGAAGGAATGGAACACAGCCCCTGGCAAGGAGTGACTCATGGGAATAATTCATAAATGCAAAATAAGAAATAAAAATTAAAACATAGGCCAACAGAAAACAAGCCTAAATCAGCTGATGTCGAAGAGATAAACTAAACGATGAACCTAAACACGTATTACGGACTACGCAACGACGACAGCATAGGTAAACACATTAGAACTAAAATGACAGACAGCACAAGAATTCCGTTGAAGGAATTTAGCCATAAAAAAATAATAACAGCACAGTGGGCAAACAATGACGAGACAGTTTCAACAATGACAGTAAATACACACAGAAAACCAAACCTGGACAACGCAGCAAATATACGAGCACAAACAATGAAGATAAATAAACAGGTATTCTGGACAACACAATGACGAGAGCACCGACGAACAGAGTAGGTTTCCTATCAGAAAACAGTCGCGACGTTTCGGGAACTGGCAACTGTTCCCATCGTCGGGCACAAACAGACGGGAAGCCTTCATTTCACAGAAGAGATAGCCACACCCGAAGTTCCCCGCAGTTCAAGCTCGCTTTTTTTTTTTTTTTTTCCCCGTTCTATCTCATTGTATAAACCGGTGTGGCATTAAGTTTTGCGGTCGATTACTTTAAAACATTGTGGATGGTTGGTTATATTAGGTAAGTATAGCTACATTAAAAATACTGTAAAATCGTTTTATGGTTGCTTAGCAAACAACTTTTTAATATGTAGCTATCCAGGGCTAGGAAACCGTTTACATGATTTCACAGTATCTTTAATGTAGCTATCCTAACCAAATCAACCGTCCACAATGTTTTAAAGTATTTATAATGTAGCTAACCTAACCTAATTGACCATTAGTTATCATGAGTTGTCCAAAATAAAAAAAAAAACGAAGATGCACGATCAGGCGTTTGACTCTTTCGTCTGTGAAAAGAAGACTTCCCAAAACAGACTGAACATATGCGATGGCGTATGACCAAACAATTGTATGAATTATTAAAAATATGTAGCATTGAGGGTGGTTCGACCGGGCCCGAACCCAGTGCCTCCAGAGTGATAGTACGACGTTCGAACCTTTTGCCAACACTCTCAGTGAATCAGTATGTGTTTATAGAGTTCAAAGTAATCCATCGCAAACAGGGTGAAGAGCAACTTGATCAGGCTGACTGTTGTGAGGTCACATTAAATTAAATAAAATTAAAAAAAAAAAACATGTGAGCTGGTCTTTCAGCACCTACTTGCCAGAGATGTGTAAAATCTAACCTTTGTAACGAGCAATATCATGTGTTCTCATATTGCAACTACACATGTAATATGAAAATCGGATGGGTAAATTTAACGTATAATTCTTTAAAATAATGCCGAGCGTGATAAATATATATATAAATGCAGACTGTGTTTTAAGCTACATTTATGGACGCTAATCATACGTAGTTTCGGCACCCACAGCTAGAATTCGCTGCCGGAGCAACTACGTAGACTATAAAATTCTTTCATTTGCAGACCGCAATTTTAAACGATATAATGAAACGGCTCCGATAAAAGCGAAAACGACGTGAATAAAACCCTACTAAAACCCTTCTTTGGACCCGATTTACGAATAGGAATATTAAAATACTGCCCATTTTGTTAAAATTAATAAAAAAATTAATAAATACTATTAAGTTTACCTTTGTCTTTGTCAACTCTGGGTCCCGGAATCGGCCACAGATGGCAGCACCGTAATTACACTTTTCCATTTCTTTACTTACGTCGCATTCACGAATTTACTCTAACCAAATGCCGTTACCGAGAGCTAAGACGTTACACACCAAATGTGCAAACTTACGAAGACCCCTGGATATTTTGTAACTAGAGTTATTCGTAAATTAAAGGCTGGTCTTACACAGGAAGTTGAATATTTAATTTTTATGTCATTTCTTTGTTGCAAATTTTAACACGATACCTCCCATGCATTTGTTTATCTGTGTGACATATTTTCAATAGATATCCACTAAATTTGATATGATAGTCACAGTATATTAAGGCAAGTGTTTATAAATATAATCACATGTGCTTCTTTTATATATTATATCTTTAAGCGTTATAAAACAAAGTCACTATCAGCGTTGATGCGTTTTTCACCATCTTTCAGAGGATTTCTTACAGAAGGTTAACGCGTTTAATACATTCATATTAAATTTAGTTGATAAATCTCGATGTTTTCTATTTAAGTCGTATTAATTCGATTTAGGGCGCTTGCATGGCTTACGCAGACCTATACTTGACTGATACATCACATTAATGTATTACAGAAACCGAATGGTAGTTCTTAAAAATGAATAGATTTAAGCGTTGAGTACTTTTCACATGAAGAGCTATATGTGGCCCTTTTGCATGTGACTTCTAAACAAAAATCTGTGTTGTGCCGTGAGAAAAAAAAAAACTGTTAACATTGTTTACATAAAAATTCTTCCGATATGAGCAATAAATATAATACATTTGGGTCAACTTTAATCTTATATAAGGGTAAATATTAAATAACATTGTTAAACTTTTAAAATGCTCTCCTGAAAAGTTACTACTTTTGACATGTGGCCGTATTACTTTGACAGTGAGATATATGCCTCTCATAAAGAGAGGATTTACGAAATAATAATTACATTTGGTTGAGCATTTAGAGGCATGAAGTTGCTGGGAATTAGTTTGATTAAGACTTATGGCTTGTCTCCCGGGGCTGTCTTTGAGAACACTAGATTCCACAATCTTCCATAGATCGATTCTTCAGCAAATATTCCGAGCTACGTTCTGTTTACAATATCCCCGCAAAAAAAAAAAAAACTCAGTTGTGATGAAACTAGGATTTTTTTTTGTTAATGGAAAAAAAAATGTGAATGTGACCTCACAAAGTGATATCTACGTGAGCATAATAGTCAACTAAATAATTACCTACTGCAATAATTTTCTCACATTAAAAAATCAGAAATAAAAAAACATATGACCTTGTTTTAGTTTCTTTTTTTCTGCTTTTTTACTTATAGGTTGAAAAAAGAATGAAAATCCGTGTTAACTGGAGCTCTCCCTCGTTGCGTTCAAATGTCACGAGTTACCTTGATCGAACATCCTTTTCCATCTCTTTTATTTTCATTTTCATTACCACTGAGAGCTTCTGAAAAAAAAAAGTATCCTCTTTCGTGGTCCAGTGCTTCGTAACAACTCGACTGCTAGCAGACGCAATCTGTTACGTACTTATTTTTTTTCTTTAAAGTTTACTTCCAAGCGCGTCTGTTGGAAGGAACTGAAAGCGTACGCCATCGGCAGGAAACAAAAAGAGTTCGAAAGAGAAAGAGCGAGATCAAGGGCGGTCACAATGTACTCCATGACAATTGTGTTCTTATTGCAAGCACTTAAAGGGGATTAATCGCCGCCATCTTGGAATTTCTCATCTTTTTGCCGTTATTATAATTCTGAACTATTTATACAAATTTTCGGCAAGTAGAGGCACAAATCATAACTTCCAGACCTTCTATACCTTGTTGCAACCACATATTTAGTAACAGGCTTTAGTCTGTAAAGCCAGCCCCACACGCTACGCATTTCCTTACCAGTTTTTATACCTATTTTCTGTTAGCGCGCCTGTTATCGTGTAGGCAACATTCCAACAACCTTCCAAGGGGTCTGGCTCTGGGTATAAAAGTTTTCATACACGAAGTCTTAGCCAAAACCGTAATAGAACGTGTTCTATTTTTCTGCCATACCCAAGAGCGGAAGTCCTCAAGATGGCAGATCCATGTATAGAAAGATGAGTCACTATATAGTCCTTTTTGTAAACATTAGGGGACGTAACAAACGTAATGGTATGACAAATGAAACTTTATAATAGTAAAACTACCCTGGAAAATTTTTGGTAAACTAAAATAATCGTAGAAAGAAGTAATTGCAAGTTTTAAAATACACAATAAAATGCATTACAGTATAATTATGTAAGTATTAGTTTACACCTCAAAGCATTTAAGTCTCGGTGGCGTAGTTGTATGGTTTTTGAAGTGGTTCAAAACATTGTCACTACAAAAACTATTTTTACTTTGTTTTAAATAATATATGACTGGATTATAGATATTGTGCTTTAAGAAAATATGTATTAATACAATTTGTTTATCTTATTATCGTAATATTAAATACATATCTAGGTACTTCTAGGTGGATTTATTTTTACTTAAAATTAAATTATGTTACCAAGTAATTTAAAAATAAAATTAATTCTCTAATTAACACTAATCGTTTATTAGGAAACGACTGAACATAAACTATTAATGAATACACTAACACTTCATAGATATCCAAACCTGTTAGATTGAATGAAAATGCGAGTTGGTATTTATTCACTTTAGATTTACGTTTATTATGCGAACTATGCGGGTTTATTTGTCTCACTGGGCTACAAAAATTATTAGTTAAAATTTATCAAAGTAGGTACTTAATAATTTAGCACTCAAGTAACATAAGTAAAATAAGTGAATTGGTAGCATTTTTTTTTACTATTACCTTGAAATTTGCACAATTAATAGTGGAAATAGATAGATGAACTGTCTGATTAATTCAGTATTATAAATATATCAAATAAACTACATTAAAGCAAACTCAAATCCCCTTTTATCCTTTAAATTTTATATTAATAGATTTTTAAAGTAACCTACCAATAAAAAAATACAATCTCGTCAATTTTAAAACTGCTCTGTATTTGTTTTTATATACTTAAAAAAAATGATATAGGCCCTATAGAAGATAAAATATATAAAAAAAGCATTCATCATGTTACAAAAGTTTTGGACACAACTTTATAATGTACTTAAGTTTTTTTTATCTAGTAGAAGAAAAAATTGAAACGATAATCATGTGAATAAATTTTCTTGTTGTATTTCATCAATAGCATCGTCTGATAATATTCCATTGAGACTTTTAAGGAACCGTAACTAAAATAGGCCATCTTGGTCAATGGAATGCCTTGTTATAAATAGTGACCAATTGCTACAAATAGTTTCTACTGTGAAATAATGAGTGGTGTTTATAATTGATATCTTTTTCTTACTTTCTAAATGCATGCATCTGTAATAATACTGTCAAAATACACTCTCTTAATGTCTTATAAAAATGAGAAAAAAATATTAAAATAAAATACATTCATAAGATACATTACATAAAATACATTCATAAAATTCATTCATAAGAGCGTTTACAGTAGTGGTATTAAATATTAATATTCTAATGTTAAGAAGCGCGGGTGGTATAAATATGGAAAAAGCTGGTGCCATATACTCTGTACTGCGTTCTAAGCATAAGAAAGACTATACAGCGTGTCTTGTCCTTTGTTTGCGGTGTGCATTTAAATGGGCACTTACTCTCTTTCCAGTGCACGAATTTTTGCCATTAGCGCTGTCATTGTTCTGGTGTGCTATACTGCCAGATATACGCCATTGAGAATAACAGTTTTAGACACGTTATAATTTAAGAAAAAATAAAAAAAGTATATAAAACGTGTTTGTAAAGAAAATTTTGGAATGGCAATTTAGAAGAAAATTTTCTTATTGTATTTATCTGATATCATTCCATTTTTATTTCTCAGTGAATGTAAATGAAAGACGCCGTCTTGGTTTCAACTGCTATTTCAGCAATTTTTTTATAATAATTAAATATATAATTATTTTTTTTGGTTCCGTTTGAGTATAACGTATACTTTTATATAATGTTTGTTAGTAAAAGTGACCGACTTGTAAAAAAAAACGGTTTTTCTAAGAAATAATGTTTAGCACGGAATTAATTTTTTTTTTCCTTTCAGAGTAATAACTTTAAAAATAATGTCAATAAACATTCTTTTATAGTTCATAGGTAAAAAAAATTCAAACATTGAGATTTGAAACCAAAATTAAATAGTTAACGATGGCAGGCGTAAGCAAAATAACATTTTCAAAGTTTGCAAGACCTGTAGCATCAATGTGGCAACAGTGGACGCCGTCTACCGTGCAGTGCAATCTAAGGGCGAGACACACTGCAGCCCACGCACGCGTGCGAAGAGCCTGTGATGTACATTATGCATTGCACAGACCCGAACAAGCGCGAATATCTACCTTCGGCCAACTTCGTCAGTTTTTTTTGTTTATTACTTTACAAAATTGTGGATGGTTGGTTATGTTAGGTTCGTATAGCTACATCAAAATTACTGTCAAATCATTTCACTGCCGACGTTTGGCCGAAGGTAGATATTCGGGCTTGTTCGGGTCTGTGCAATGCAGAATGTACAATCGTAGGCTTCCCCACGCGTGCCGAGACGGCGCGGCGCCCCCACCAAGGAGATCGCAGCCGACGGGATGACGGAAGCTCGTGGCGCCTCTTCCTCCTTCCTCGGTGTCATCACCCCCTCCCCACCCCCCTCCCTGTGGGAGTGAACGGAGCCATCTTCACGGCCGCCCCGCAGGGACGGTCGTCCACCTCCCGGCGAGACCAGGCGTCCTTCCAGCCGCGGCGCATCCCGTGATGACCTCTGGGAGGAACAAGCGCGCATCGCGACGACCCGTCTTTGTTTACGTCTCGTTCCCGCCTCGTTCCCGCCCCCCGCCATTCTGGTTTGCGCTCCCTAAGGGGGGGAGCGTCTTCAGCGGTCGAGGTCGTCGACGTGCTGACTCCCCGTGACACGCAGAGAACTTAGGAAGCCCCATGACTTAGAACAACCATGACTTAGAACAACACAAAATAAACACCTAAAATAGAGAACTTAGGAAGCCCCCAACTTAGAACAACCATGAATTAGAACAACACAAAATAAACACCTAAAATAGAGAACTTAGGAAGCCCCCAACTTAGAACAACCATGACTTAGAACAACACAAAATAAACACCTAAAATAAAGAGTTAGGAAGCCCCCAACTTAGAACAACCATGACTTAGAACAACACAAAATAAACACCTAAAATAGAGAACTTAGGAAGCCCCCAACTTAGAACAACCATGACTTAGAACAACACAAAATAAACATCTAAAATATAGACTTAGGAAGCCCCCAACTTAGAACAACCATGCCTTAGAACAACACAAAATAAACACTTAAAATAAATCAAAACTTAGAAACATCGTGATTTAGAAAAATATTAACGTCAAACCTTTAATAACTTACAGACACACAACTTAGAAACATCAAATGTTAGAACCCAAATAGATTTGAACTGGCGGTCATTTAGAGAATTCTATCGCGCGTGTTTTAAAAAAATAGGAAAGTGTTTCTAAGTCGCACATTCCTGTACTATGGCAGCACTCCCACCTCCGCATTGCAACACATAAAAAAAACAATTATATGTTCAAACTATTTTTTTACCGTTTGAAAGTCACACAATTGTCGAACCAAATCATAGCCACGAAAATAACCGAGATATTTAACTTCAGTTAAATAATGTGTCTAAATTGTTATTTTTTTGATGTGTAACATGTCAGCTCTCGATATACGGTTTGGTAGGAGTAATTTGGTGAATATCACGGAAGTCGCATGGAACGGAAATGTGTAACCACGATGCTGCTATCTGTGGCGGATGGGGCGGACCAATGTCTACAAAGTCAAAGGGAAATTTTTATAGTATTAACTTTTTAATAATTTAAACACGTTGAGTAGTGGTGGTACCAGCGGGTAGGCCCGGTCATACCAAACATTTTCAAAATTGAAAATTGGAAATAAGACTTTTTATATAAATACACAATTCATTCACCATTTTGCATCTGAATTTTAAAAATTCTTCGAACCCTCCTCTGGTAAGAGGGGTATTCTATAGCCCCCAGACCCCCTGGTAGAGCCCGGTACAATCCGGGCCTACCCAAAAATAAAATTCTGGAGTCACCCTTAAAGTTGGCAGCATTGAAAAAACTTCATTTTCGAAAACCATGCCAAAAGTCCGGTTTTAGTATATTTTTCAAGTCTTTTCCTCTTTTATCTGAGTCGTTTCATCATGTGGTTTAACCTTTGCTCTTCAAATTGAATGAATTGATAATCGATGTAGTTACTCCGGCAGCGAATTCTAGCGGCAGTTGCGAAAAACTACGAGTGATTCGCGTCCCGAAATGTACTTGATAACACAATTTGCGTATAAAATGTTTTATCACGCCTGGAATTATTTTAAAGAATTCAACGTAAAATTTCGTGTCCGAATTTCGTCCTGTAAGTGTTACACATATCTGGCGGGTACTGAATTACCTACTCGTAGAGATTTGTTTTTACAAAACTGCTATCAAAAAAAACTTAATTACCTCTTATTTTTTATTTCTAAACAATTTAACTTGCGAAATAAATTCGGAATTTTCAATCGAGCTCTGTTAGCATGGGAGGACCCCTTACACCAGACGATTCACATAGCTTAGGGCTCACAAAAGTAATTCGCGAAACCTACATCCCCAAAATATTTTTGTTGGTTGTAATCAACGAATTATTATTTAACGCTCTGGTTATGAATGCTTCGTACTATATTCTCCCCTACGAGTCTGTTTGAGATCTAATTATTCATTAAAATAATTTTTTACCAACAGACTTAAGCGATTTTCTTAATAAATTTTTTCCTAAGATGCTGTGATGAACACTGTACAAACAAGTTAACTAGTTTTATTTTCTTCGGAAAATAATTAGAACAAAGTAGAAACTAAAAAAAAAGTATGTGTTACCATGTACGCTCGTTAGAAGTTACACTTACTTGACGAATTAAAACACTTTAATTTTGCATGCAAATAATTAATAGAAATAAATAATAAAAGGACTAGAGGGATAATATAAATACGGTTGGTAAAAAAAAATTCTATAAAATTAAAAAAATACTTAGCATTATATATTAATATAAACACGCGTATAAAATTAATTTTAATTGAGTAAAATAACAGATATAAATTTGAATTGTTAATGAATATCAATAAATATGCCGACTGTTTATTCAAATTTATTAATTTTAATTATTTACTAAGTAATAATTTATTACGTAAATCAATTATACATACAGGAACATAACCTCACAAACACTCCCATGAAAACAGCCAGGAGTCTACTGTACCTTCTACAGACACTCCCTGCCAGCGACAATGGAAGCTTGCAAGCAACCTGTCATCTTTATGCAGTTTTTATGGTTATCATTATTTTTTAATAACGCGCCTAAATCAGTATAACCTAACGTCACTAATATAAATACATTTGATAAAGTTTATAAACAAATTTTTTTATCACAGATCTCAATATAAACATATTTTTAATGATATGATTCAGTATTCAATATCAATCACTAAATTATAAGATTTAAAAGTATATATTACTTTATTTCTATGTAGATTTTTTGTATGTAGGTTTTTTTATCTTGTAAAAAAATTTGGTCGCATGGTGCGCGGACATCGTAAAAATTCACTCTCTTCGTTTTTTCATAACACACCTTAAGAAGTACTTATAACTTCAAAAATTTTAAATAACTGTGTTGATATACATAGTGGATTACCACAACAAAGTAAATAAAATATAGAATATTCCTAAATTATTACGCTCAGTTTACCGTAGAAAAAAAAATTCACGTTGATGTCAGAATGTATGAAATTAAATGAAAAATGAAACATTAAGTGGTAGTTTTGTGAAATAAAAAATTGTATATTAAAATTTGTAGTGTAAATTACAGAAAGTATGTTACTAAAATTCAGTAAATACTGCAAAAATTCATTAATATGTGCTATGCCTTTCACAAGCAGAACAAAAAACAAACAAAAAAGCAAGTCACTGGTTTGCTTGCTTGCGGACTTTGAAGGACGCGAGCTGTGATTTCGAACGCGAGCAGGGATCGCACGAGATTAGCGGCTCTGAAGACGCATGTCGTGGTTGATGTAAGCCCATGGAATCGCGCAACGTGTTGCATGTCGACCCGTCGAGCAAGTTGTAGAGGGGGGGGGGGGGGGGGTTAGATCATTAGCATAACAGGTTTCAAATCGATACGAGAGCTCGTTCAGCCGAAGATGCTACCGGCATTCGAATGAGACGAAGTCATTGGCCCGGCTTTATCTGACCGTTCGGCGCAACCAGTTGAGTGGATTTTTTTTTATAAATGAAAGTTTTTTTTTACAGACGGTAGAGGAACATCAAAACCACAGGTTAGCGGAGTTAACGTGTGTAAGGTATGTAACGAACATTGCTCGATGGGGCGTGTTAAAAAAAAAATGTTTCAATTGAAACATATTTACAGCCGGTTGCAGATAGCAACAGCAACGCATTATTTCGTATATTTTCCACACTTTTGTAAACCTTTGTATACTTTCCCCCACTTCTGTAAACTTTTATATACTTTCCCACAGGTTTGTAAACCTTTATATACTTTCCCACATGTTTGTAAACCTTTATATACTTTCCCACAGGTTTGTAAACCTTTATATACTTTCCCACAGGATTGTAAACCTTTATATACTTTCCCACACGTTTGTAAACCTTTATATACTTTCCCACAGGTTTGTAAACCTTTATATACTTTCCCACACGTTTGTAAACCTTTATATACTTTCCCACACGTTTGTAAACCTTTATATACTTTCCCACACTTTTTTAAACCTTTATATACTTTCCCACACTTTTGTAAACCTTTGTATACTCGTTCATACTTTTGCATACTTTTGAAACTCGTAATTCGTTACTCTACACTTTCAACTACGAGGTGGGATCCGGTGATAGCATTAGAATTGTGATAAGACACTTCCAATAAAACTATGTTTCACTATTTAGCTGATATTGACCTATTAATTCGTTCTAAGATTCCACTGAAGACATAGACACCAGCAAATAAGGGTCTATTTTCAACGCAAGATTATACGTGTTTTAAATATTAGAGTACCCTAAAAATTTCCCATCCCTCTTATCTGTGAAGTTACACTTCTACCGCGAGTGGCGGTCACAAACAATTTTTTTTTATAATAGTCTGTGTCATGTGGGTTGTTTTGGAATTGACTGATCTCGAGAAGTAGCAACAATGGTCTAATAATACTCATGCCAACGGTGTTACTAAACAACTTCATGTGTTGCTTCGCAATCGACATACTTCTTTCAAGAACTGTCAAATTCAAAGCACGTTACATCATGACATTTGCTTTAGAAACATAGACTCTAAAAAATTACTCGATAGTAAATAGAAAAAAAAATTATATGTCTTTACAAAAGATTCCTTTGGAAACCAGTTACCAAGAAATAGTTTGAAACACTACAAGAAAGATATTGTAAATTTGTACAACAAATGGCTATGGTTATTTCTGCATATATATGAAATATTTTTTTTTCGAGATAATAGGCCTACAGAGTATTTCTTACGGAAATTAGCGCATAATTTAATATTTAAATTGATGTTTCATTCAAGTATAATATTTTTGAACCATGTGAAATATAATCGAATAATAAATATTTGTGCTTCATTTGATTTTATTACGCTTATAAATGTGTGCAGTTCATACTGGAAAGCTCAATAACTTTGACTATTAGAGGTACTGGGACAACAAAAAGCATAAATTCCCGGGTAAGAATCCGAACCCAGTATTACTGCGAACACTATTTTGTAGTGATACAGTTGTTTTCATGTAAGAGTGTTGTCCAGATTATCTGGTTAGTATCATGATTGGGTTTCTCTGCCTGCGGTGTTGGCCAGTGTTGTTGTTTAGTCAGTATTTACTCTTTTTGTTGCAACTGTCTCGTCGTTTTCAGCCCACTATGTTTGTTTGTGTTGTGATATTGTTATTATTCCTTCCACAGAACACTCTGTGCTATCTATGTGCAGATTTTGGCTTGGTTTTATATGTTTGTTTATTCATTTTTCTTCGTCCATTTTCCAAGTTTTCTCTATGACATTCAGTGCGAACTAGCAGCGACGTTTGACCGAAATTATGATTTAAATTTGAGCGAAGGGACTTGCCCTTTTGCAAAGCTGTGATATCTATTTGACTCCACCATCTTGGATTTTGCAGTATTGAACCACATATGACAGTATAACTTCTATACTACATCTTATGACATTAATCCTAACTTTCAAAATTTGTTAATGGTAACATTTTTAGACTAGCGTAATAATAAATTATGAAAGTTTTTGCTTCTATGAGAAAAGAAAACCGGTATTTTCTCTTGGCTGTTTCAGACAATATAGTCTAGCAAACATCAGGCTTTCATTAGTAGGGACCTGCAAAATTCGTGTCATTATTTGGCAACATAGAATGCAAACTGTCGTAAGTTTCAGTGATTTCTATCATTGGCTCATGGTTTTTTTTACGCGCCCCACATAACTAGAAACCAATGACAAACTTGTTAAGAAATGAGTAACCCATTCGTAGGCAACCAGTACACACGATGCAACAAAGCAGTAACCAATAATGAACAGGCAGATTCGCGATTATAAACAAGTATTTGGATTAATGAGGCGTGTAAGGAAGAGTTACGGAAATTTCGCGGATTCATCTGGTTACATGTTGTTGGACTTCAAATCTTCATGCTCTCTCCCTGTGTCCGTGACTGAACCGCAGTTACCACGTCACTTCTCCTCTGCAGCCACGAGCCAACGAAGCCCAGCTAGGACAGACGACAGCGAAACGCGTGGTGTCAATAACAGAGAGCACAAAGGAATCTTGAGAAGAAATCAGCCAATGGGAAAGCAAACGTTTTTCAGACCAAACATAAGGATCTTAGCCTGTCGCCAGACGAATTCACGAAATTTTCCGGGTCTCCTTGTGAATTTTGGTAAAGTTTTCACAATTTATGCCATTCCATGACATAAATTTAAAAAATTATAAAAACAATTTATTACTTAAAGATAATGGGGTCCAATCTCCTTTTAGTGAAATAACTTTTAACTACTCCGGTAACCTTTGCCTACGTCACGAATGTCACTGTCGGGTGATTATTAATCATCAATCCTTTTTGGAAAATTATGACTATCCTTTACAAAAAAAAAAGAATTAATACGGACGTATGTAACTACTTCAGCACTACACTCTAGATCAGTTGAGTATGTAAGCTGTTCCCACCCACACAATCAGCTTATCGCGAAATAAAGAACACAGAGAAGGGAGGGATTAAAGAGCGCAATAAAATAGAAATGAAAATAACTCACCTCCTGTGTTCCCTATAGAGATGGAATCGGCCTGGTTGTTACATTAACGAGCGGGTTGGAACATGAAATCACAATAAGTCATGCGGTGGGAAAAAGCGTGTACCGAGTCAGTCTCTCTCTCTCTCGGCCTTGACTTTCAGCTTCAGCTTCAGCAGCAGCGATTCAAAGCTAAACAGGGTGGAGGGGAGGGGATGGGGGGAAATGTGTACGTTTTCTCGTCTGGCCTTGGGAAACAGTAAGTCCGCGTGAAGGCGTGCTCACCGATGTGGAACCGACGAATGAAGGGTGGGGAAAGGGTTGAGGAAGAGGAGAAAAAAAAATGGGGGGGGGGGAGGGGAAGCTGTCGAAAGAACGTCCCCACGTGTCCACTTCGTTACTTTTAGGACCAAGCGACCTCCCCCCCTCCCCCCTTTTCCACTTGTGCCCTTCAGAAGCGTAACGAATTCGGAGGATGAGGAACCCAGCGCAAGAAATGTTCTTCGTGCTCCCGTCTCCCGGATCACATCACCTTCCCGCTTCCAGTGTTGCCAACCAGACCTGCGCGAGTGAAGTTTGTAATTTATCAAGGCAATTATTACATCTAGATTAAAAAATTAACTTTTTAAAGTTCAGTTACTCAAAAAAAAAAGTAACTTAATTAAATCCAAAGAAAAAAAATCGTTTCTGGAAAATGTTATCTAGGTAGAGACCGGAAAAAAAATCGCTGATTCAGTTCGAGATTGGCTAGAATTCAAATAAATCTGCCTATGAGCTACTTTTGCTATTGAATCGTTTAATCTTTGTCGACTCTGGGCCAATGAGAAACCCTCAACCAAAGAAGTATCGAATCACATGTAAACCAGTTGAGACGTCTCACGAGTCAGCAGACCGAGTTTATGGAGGGCCGTGCACACTACCCTGAATTCCAGTGAAACCGCGAATTTTTTTCAGTCCCTATATATAAAGCTGGAGACCGGAAAAAAAAATCGCCGATTCATTTCGCGATAGGCTAGAATAAAAACTCGTTTATACTTATGCTACTTCAGTGATTGGACCAAAATTTACCCGACGGACTCTGATACAATGAAAAACCCTCAATAAAAGAAGTTCCATATCACAAGCATCCCAGTTACCAGGTCTTAAAAGTTGGTAGCCAATGAGCAGGCGTTATTTGCCCAAGTACTTATAGGATTGTGGAGTCTATCATAGAGATCATTCATAATGCGAATTTTTCCGGTCCCTATATATGACCTTTCTAAAACCCAATAAATAACAGATTATGATTATGGTGCGACAAACCTAGATATTACTGAAGTGAGAATTGCAAAATATATATATTATTAAATTTAAAAATCACATAATCTTATAAATTAAAAAAAAAATAATAAAGTAACTTGGCTTCTGGGCTGTAGCCTCGTCCAAGGCGAATGTATATAATATAATATTATATATATAACAATGGCCGCGAAAACTGCGATATTTATTAAAATAATTCCATCTTTTAATCCAAAAAGGCAATCAATGGCCAGCATTCATTTTATAGTACTAAATATAGGAATGTAATTAGTTTACGTTCACACAACTGTCTTTCAAAATGTTCATTTGATAATTTTCCTTTTCTTTGCAAGCAAAATTCTCCCGAAAACGGAATGGTGGTGTACAATATAAAATAACATTCACACAGAAGCTAGCTTTTGTGGTGTTATAGTTATTTCCTGATAGACATAATAAATAAATGATTAAAAAAACGAAACTCATAATAACAAAAATAAATATTATGTACGTTTCGTCAAGATCAAATTGATTTATACATAACTATTATCAGTGTAAAAATATAACATTTAGATAGTTATTTTTATTTGGGCTAAGGTTCTCACTCACCATGTTTAATTTTTAGTTATTTAAGATTTCTTTTATTGGAGGTCTATCTCTAAATTTTTTTCGATACTTCTATTACATTTGTTATTCTGCCTCAAATACTGTCAACATATATTTGCTTAGTGTAATATCATGGGTGTACAAATTCGCGCAAGTAATGATAATTACTAAGATTTCCGCGCCTTTTTACACCCATTATGTAACAATAAGTGAAAAGCTGTTGAACATATTTGTGGCAGAACAACACATGCAACGGAAGTATCGAGTTGAAATTGAGAAATAACACTTAAATAAAAGTAAAGACGAAAAAGCGACAAAAATTGTGCGTAAATATTTTTTATTACTCGCCAGTAATAAGTAACAGCTAACCTTCGTAACGAGTAAATTTATGTTTTCTCACTTTGCAAACACAGGTATCAAATAAAATTCAGAAGCGAAATTTAACGTAGAGTTCTTTATAATAATGCCAACTTATAAAAAAATATTTCCAACTCCATGTCTTGAAGCAAATCCACGTAGTTTCCGCACCCTCCGCTAGTACTAGTTGCCGGAGCAGCTACGTCAAATATCGACTCATTTGATTAGCAGACCGAAATTGTAAACTATACAATGAAACGGCTCCGATTAAAGTAAAAAAAAAAACATTGAAAAATTACTAAACTTCGGCTTTGGACTTAATTTTGGACAAGGAATTTTATTAAAATACTGCCCATTTGGTTAAAATTCATTAAAACGTTGATACTATAACGTGCACCTTTGGCTTTGTTAACTTCGTTCCGCGCCGTCCGCCACAGATGGCAGCACCGTGGTCTCACATTACCCCCGCCAAATGCCGTATACCGACAGATAAGATGCTACGCGTCAGTAAACTGTTGGGGTTGCGGTGCGTGGCTTCCAACCCTGTGAACTATAGGCTATCCGTTGTCGACGGGAAGCCTAAGATGCACATAAAGTTCTGCCATTACCGATTACACCCGAACAATTCACCTTCGGCCAACCTCGGGTTTATTTATATATATTTATATTTCTCTGTTTATTTTAATGTAGCTATACTAACCTAACTAACCATCCATAGTGTTTTAACGTGTTTTAATGTAGCTAACCTAACCGACCACTTTTAATATTTGAATTCATTTTTCCTGCGCAAAAATAAAACAAATCCCGAAGTTGGCCGAAGGTGAATTGTTCGGGTGTAATCGGGAATGGCAGAACTTTATGTGCATCTTAGGTCTCCCGTTGTCGACGAAACGCCGGGTCCGGGGAACTCGAGGAACCACAGTTGGCAACACTGCGCGCTTCTCGCGCCCAGCCGCAGGTAACCGTCACACTCCAACCTTCGGTTGATTGCCGTGAGGCTACCGCAGCGGCTTAATGACTATGCGTATAAGCCCTTCGCCACAACAACTATCCTCCACCTTGACATTTTTTTTGAAGTGAAACTTCTTTAACAGCGAGGCGATTACGTAATCAGAGTACACTGTATTTTTTATGTAAGTGGAACAGAAATATTCACGGCAAATTACAGATATTCGTATTTGTTCAATCACGTGAAAATGATGTTCCCAGTAATCCTGAGTTCGAAAACTTGCCCGGGCAAAGTTATTTCTAAACCGTTCCCTGAATAGCTTCCAGTATTAACTATGCATGTTAAGAGGCCACTCCAGTGTTTCAGGGGCACTACGCAACCTGCGTTAACCTCATAAGATTCAATGCTATTTTCATTTTGCTTATAACTAATTAACTAATATAGATTTTGAAATGATTCTTGCTTGATATGTAAGACAACGATGCTCTTATCAAAGACCCTTTCTTCAAAAACGTGCCTAAATTATGGTTCAAACCTAGACAATACACTTTTGCATATTAGTAAAGATTAGTATAAAACCATAATTTATGTATCTTTTTGAAGAAAGGGGCTTTGATAAGAGCATCGTTGTCTTACATATCAATCAAGCATCATTTAAAAATCTATATTAGTTAATTAGTTATAAGCAAAATGAAAATAGCATTGAATCTTATGAGGTTAACGCAGGTTGCGTAGTGCCCCTGAAACACTGGAGTGGCCTCTTAATAAGAATTACAAAACAAATTATAAAGTAAAATCGTTGAATATACGATTATCTTTTCCATGGTTTGAAAAATTATGCTTGAATGAAGCATCAATTAAAATATAATTTTTTTGCATAGATTTTCTTAATAAATACTCAGTATTATTTCGAAAAACGTAATCATGTGTGCAAAAAAAAACCATAGCCATATGTTGTACAAATTTACAATATCTTTATTGTAGTATTACAAAATATTTCTTGGTAACTGGTTTCCAAAGGAATGGCGTCCTAGTTACACCACTTCTAGCGACGGGATTCTGTGGACCTGTCGAACCCTCGAGAGGAACTGAGAGGCGAAGTCAGAATTAGTGAAGGCGTTGGGAGGGAAGAAAGGGGTGGCTGCGTTAATGGAAGTTCGCTGTATCTTCCCACAGACTTGTTCGCCGACCTGGTTAGCCGGCCAAGCCTCTAGCAACATCGTAACAAATTTTACATCCATTCGTAAATTTCTTAAAAATAAAGATAACAAAATTGAATCTTTGCATGGTGTTCGGAATTACTTAACAGCTTTGACTGGTATCGTTACCGATTCTCACTTGAAATTTATATGAAAAAAAGGGGGTTGTTACCGTTAAAGTGTTTACAGACTGTTAAGTGCAGCATTTGTTTTAGTTTGAAATAATTTTTCAGAGCACAATATTTTTGAAGTACAACTTCAGTAGCCAAGAGAAGCTCAGCACACACACACACACGCACACACACACATACACACACACACACACATATATATATATATATATATATATATATATATATATATGGAATTTAAGGGAGAAATAGAATATTCCTCCTTGGCTATGACCCTACTTACAGATGTGATGAAATAAACTGCTCCTAAATAAAACGAATGTTTTAAATAACATACGAAAATTTATTCGCTTCCCGATGGGACCAGTTTTTTTAAACAACAAACTTTAAAAAAAAATATGTTACAAACAGAGGTATCAGCAAAATTGGGGCAATTACTAGCAATAGAGGATGGATTCCACAAACGTGGAGTCATACCATGTAAATGCCGTGTGTTGATTGGCTGCTATGACACTTGGATTTATTTCCTGGTCGCACTTTTTTCAGTCAGATGGTTTCCTAGGTGTTAGACACTGGCTTATAGTTTTTCAGGAGGTTTTCAAGAACTCGTGATGCAATGACCATTTAAGTGTACAAAGATTTATTTCCAATCAAGCTTGTCTATAATCTATAAATAATAACCTGAATTTTCCAGGTCTCTAGTCATAAAGCAATAAATATAAAAATATTATTATAAATAGTTCTATCAACCCTTAAATATGTGTTTATTAGGCTCCCTTAAAAAATCCTTTGAATGATTCTTGAAGCGGGGAATATTGATCTAATACTATGTCTTGGACATAAGAAATTGCTGGTTTACACAGGCTGCTATAGAGAAACCAAAGAATGTAAAATAAAGATGAATACATAAACACATTAAGAGCGAACAGCTGATGTCAAGTGTTAAATGACTAGACAGCGTAGAGAATTTCCTGGAAATAATTTATTCAGAAAATATATAAACTACAGCACAGACGAACACAGTGCGACAAAACAGTTTCAACAAGAACATTAATATGGACAAACAACTATGTACCTTGGACAACACACCGACGTGAAGATGAATCCAGCGACTAGACTATACAGATATTCTAGAAGCCAAAACGACACCATAAACGAACACAGTAGCCTTCCTAAGACAACAGTCGTGACGTTTCGGGAACTGAGATCTGTCCACATCCTTAGGCACAATCAGACTGATCGTCGTCGTGGTGTCCAGAATATCTGTTTTGTCACATCACTGGTTTCGCCTGTGCGTTTCTGTGTTGTCGCTCTGTCGTCCACGCTATCTGTGTAGTATCATCATTGGGTTCGTCTCTTTTCCGCTAGTATTTTTTAAAATCTATGTTTTCTGTTCTTGATACAAATGTCTCGTCCACTGTGTCAGTCTGTGCTGTAATATTTTGCTGATCAATATCCTTTAAGGGCAAGCTTCAAGGTCGCGGTTGTGAATCACGGTCACCAGATAGTGCTGGGGTGGAGCTGAGAGCGAGAGATCGCAGACAGAGATAAGACCGTGGCAGCGAGTGAGCAGAAGGGTGGAAGGGGGGCGCCGGCGGGATCAGGTGTTCATCCGGTGTTGCCAGCTCTGTGTCCAACTGAGGAGAACAGCCGCGTGCCTAGCTAGGGGCGGACGGTTAGGCGAGGCACACCCACTCAGCAGAGCTTCAGCACTAGAAGCCCGGTGCCCGGGACAGCCGGAATCTTCATTAGGCATCATATAGAGCAGGATTTTTTTGGAGATGAATTCTGATAATACGACATTGATAACGTTTTTTTTAAATTATAATCCTACAACCAATGGTCAGCTAAACTGAAATCTATTGCATGTCACGTTCAAGGATGACATGCACTTACACGTCCCATAACATAAGCCCCGTCACTCTGGCGGGTTTTCCTACACACACATTTCATTTTATGAACAAACCTATTTTTTTTAATTAAAAATATTTTAACTTATCCACATAATGTATGCGAATATTACACTTGTGACCAAAGGTTTGAATTATGTTTATATATAAACATGATTCTATATATATATATATATATATATATATATATATATACGAGTTATAGGGCAGGACTATTTTCATAACATTAAACAATTTGTCATTTATTAAAAAATTTAACAGTAGTCGAGATGCGTTTCTTGAAATATATTTATTTATTTCAAGACACAAATATTTCGTAAGAAATAAAATACGATGTACATACATACATATACTTGCTACACATTGGCAATGTAACGAAATGTAAAAAATGAGGACCTAATACAAGTATGTATTAAAACTTAAGTTTATAAAAGAATTGCCAAGTGCAAGTACAATAGGTAAATCAAGTACTCCGTATCGTTCATGGATATGTGTTCTTAGCTTGCAAACTTGTAAACTGAAGTAATCTGTTAATTAGTAGTATAAAAATAATTTATTATAATTAAATATAGTATTCCTTACACAGAAAAAAAAAATGTTTTTGGACATTTTCACAAAATTCCTTTAGAAATCGGTTGCCAAGAAATATTTCGTAATATTACTAGAGAAAATATAGTAAATTTCTACAAAACATTGTTATGGTTATTTTTGAATTTATGATTTGCGTTTTTCTAAACAAAGCTGGATATTTACTGTCGCGCTTACGAATATTGCAATATAATATTATATTACGACTTTTTTGTACAAGGGTACATTTTTAACCCTTGGAAAATGTAATAATATTTAGCAATTGGACTTCATAATTGTTTATTGTGCTTTTGTGCGTGCGCATTTAGTCGTGGAAAGTTATACAGGGAAATGTTTATAAATAACTGTAACTAATTCAGGTACTGGGACAACCCAAAGAATAAATGCCCGGGCAATAATACAATCCCACATTTGCAGCGATTTGCTTTCGTGCAAATGTACATATTTACAAATATCTGTAATTTTGTGTGCATGAATATTTCAGTTTGATTGAAAAAAAATTACAGAGTACTGTCTAAGCTTTCCAGTATAAGAATCAACAGTGTTTCAGTCATATATTGGCTGTAACGACGGTAAAGTTATGCTTGACGAGCTGTCAACAACTTTGCAGATGCAGCGTTCCTAACGAACTATATAATATGTAAACATGGAAATTTTTATAGTTGGTCTTTTATGATCTACAGGCCAGTGCGGACAAGACCTACAATAAATGCAGACTGACAAATACCAGATTAGACAAAACAAGGTTGGTTACCAAATCTGTTAAACCTCTTACCTGAAACAGGGACGGAAAAGTAAAAAGAGGCGAAAGAAGTATAGGAATGTATGTCCGGGCACAGACGCCGGCGCTGGTGACGGTGCCAGATCAATGACAGACCGACCTCTGACGTCACGGCGGCCATCTTGGACTCAAAAGTTACTCAAAATGACTAAACATTCCTCAAAAATGACTCAAAATTTGTAAAAATTTCCCGTTTTTCAGGGAAAAAAATTCCCGTCTTGAGGGAAAATTTACCGTTTTTAGACCTTAAAAATACCAGCGGCTAGAAATATCCATATTGAGGCTTAAGCATCCATGTCTACAGCTTCCGATAAGCCTCTGACGTCATCATTGAATATGTCATCATGTAATAAGACGTCACCGTTGCAATTTCCGTTACGGCAGCCATCTTAAAAATCATTATTTATTATCCGATTTTAATGAAAAAAATTAAATTTTTTCATAAATAGCTTTTTTATTAATTTTTTAATTTTTTCATTAAAATAGGATAATAAATAATGATTTTCAAGATGGCTGCCGTAACGGAAATTGCAACTGTAACGTCATATTACATGATGACATATTAAATTATGACGTCAGAGGCTTATCGGAAGCTGTATACATGGATGCTTAAGCCTCAATATGGATATTTCTACCCGCTGGTATTTTTAATATCTAAAAACGGTAAATTTTCCCTCGAGACGGGAATTTTTCCCTGGAAAATGGGACACTTTGAGTCATTTTGAGTCATTTCTGAGAAATTTTAAGGAATTTTTTAGTCCAAGATGGCCGCCGTGACGTCAGAGGTCGGTCGGTCACTGACCCGGCACCGACACCAGCGCCTGGCGCCTGTGCCCGGACATACATTCCTATACTACTGGCGAATCGAATCACAGCCAGTATTATCAGTCTGTATAGGCCTATAAATAGAGATAGGTAAATTTCGCGCATTCATTTTGTCGCAAGCTAGTATGAAAACATTTATACTGTTCCACTGAGTTCATTTTTGGGCGATAGTTATTAGCTACCCCTCTGCGATGCCCAACTAGGAGAAGAAAAAAAAGTAAATCAGGTAGTGCTGATCAACTAGGATAAGAAATCAGCCAAAGGAAAAGCAAACATGGGTTGAGCACATTTAAAACATTTAATTCTATCCTGATTCCAGATTAATTCACGAAATTTCCGAGTCCCTACATAGAAGTAACGTGAAATCAGTACGTGTGTACGAAGGTTCGTATTTACTTTGTCATTTTCTCAATTTTCTAGAAGTGGCCATCCAAACCTCATTAAAAAATATATATTTCCTTCTAGTTTCCCATTACCAAGCAAATAATGATAAATCAGCATTTATTAATACACACAGAGATTTTCAGTAGAGTAAAATTGTGCTTAATGCATGAAAAATAATTATATATATACATATATATACATATGTATATATATACATATATATGTATGTGTGTGTTTGTATGTATCATTGAAATATAACTATACTTTGAAAACGAAGTTTTTTTGCGAAACTGAGATCTCTCCAAGATAAAGAAGTTTGTTATAAGTTAGTAAGAACTACACATTAACGTAGTTATATGTTTTTATCATTAATTTCAGTTAAGTGTAGGGCATTTTTAGCTGAAACCGATTTACGATTTAATATTCAATTGCTGCAAGAAAAAAAACCTCATAATAATAAAACATTAATGAAACCTGCCAGAATTTGTATAATTTTCATCCACATATAACTTCACAGCTAAAGTATTACATAATAATTAAAGTTGTTTGCGTTGATTTTTAAAAATTATTTTCAGGCAATTAATATCAGCTGAGAATGTGTCAAAATAATTACAAGAAATGTTTTATGTATTTTTGAAACATAAATACGGTTCCATACGTTTCAAAGCTGTAAATTTTACAAATATTTTTCTTTACTGATCAGTAAATTCAGCGATATGAGTTAATCTTTATGAAGGATCTTATCAGAGGATGTGGCTATGACAATGCTCAAAAGATTGGTATTGTGAAAAATGTGTCTAAATCAGGATTAACACAATATTAGATTAACTTTTCTTTAAAAAATGTATGTTCCCTCTGCCATAATGTTTAATGCTAATGATTGTACCTACAACTAATGGTAACCGTGTATTAATTATTACATTTACCGGTACTACAAATAGTTATTACGTAGAATGACCACTTCTTAAGTTGTTGCGAAATGTGAACCACAGTTAAAGAAAATACATTAGGTTTGAAAATCATGTTTTATATTTCATATTTTACAAAGAATTCAAAATAATAGTGACATTTACTCATTCAGTATAATATATCATACAAAATAGAAAAATGAGAAGAAAAACCATAGGCTATAACTGATAGTAGAAACACAGTTTATATCAGCATAGAGACCAAAAGACACGTATATTACTACAACATACAAAACAAATAAATAACTATAATCAAAATAAACAACTATAATCAGTTCTTCGGAATTCATTGTAAACAATATTTTAAAAGGTATGTCTCCACAGAATTAAAATATAAACTTCAGATAAAATTATAACCTTATAAAAACTCATGTACAGTTACTTCCAAAAAAATTGTTTTCTTTCGTTTAACTTAATGTTTTCGATGTTAGAACAAATTTGAACACAACAGAACATTTTATGGCAATCGTCTAGAGTTTCAAAGAACAAAAATATCTTACTTCAATTATATTTACATTCATTTATCCCTTGCTTTTTCCGGGTCAGTTTTTGACGTCTTGATTGCTGTTTCTCTGCCAAGCTTCTTTCAGCTTCCAAAATGTAGCCTGGTTCTCTAATGGCTCTGTCTATCCTTTGATTTGGCACCACTATCTCAGGCAGAAAACACCTACGATAAAATCTAGTCAGTTTCGGCAACATTTCTGTTTCCCGCATGAGCTCATCTCTTTCTACTCTTTCTACTTGTAAATTCTGACGAACAACAGACATTACCATGAAGTAACAGTATTCGCGCTATGTATGTTTAAAGTCCCTTGCAGCTCATAAAAATAAAGGTGTGAACGTTTAATAATTAAACTTCCGTTTCATTGACACGTGGAAAAAACTTTCTTTTTCTTATTGCAGTTTCTTGGAGCCCTTGGTCAAGTCCGTCAGGGCTAGCACTGAAATATCCGTATTAGAGATCCAAAAATAAACCACACTTCTGTACAACTAATCCGGTTTGTGCTTGAAACCTCTGAATGGCAATATGCTCATTGCGACCACCGTACTCCATTGCCAGTGTCGAAAACGGGGGCATGTAAAGTAGGTAACTGTTTAACATGATTTGAACAGGACATAGATTCTTTCCGGCGACAAACAACGCCGAAATTACTGACTTTTAACCGCACACGTCTCATTTTGTGCCATAGCTCACAATCAGCTAGCATTTTTGTTCGTTTCACGATATTAGTTCTTTCTCCAAAAGTGACTTGCAGTGATTCGATGTAATCAACATTAATTACATAAGTTGTTTTGTCACAGAAATAATACTCCTAAATATACTAACTTGTGCACCTGTTAGATGTCAGACATGCAATTATAACATGACAATAATATACATTTTTAATACTATTCATTACTATTAAATAAAAATAAACGTTAATTATATTGTCACGTCTCACTTTCAGAGGGGGGAGAGAATCGTAGCTCTTGACATAGAAACAACTCGCTTGGCATCAACTAGTCTTAACTTCATAAAATACTTTACTGTACCTAGGATCATAGGTTCGTCATCCCGTACAGGATGTCTGGTGAGAGCTGAACTAAGGAGATTTTGCAAAATAACATAATACTAAATTAAAATTATTTTATTCTTAAAGTCAAATAATCAACATCATTCTTGACGAACATTTACACATCGGGATTAAAATTTAAAACAATACTCTTCTTTACTTCCTTAACGATTGAACGACCTTACAAGAGAGAGAATGAGAGAACTTCACTAAACACTTCCCTAGTCCTTCCGAATACCTCAAATCATAATTAATACTTAAAATTAAAACAAAGATAAGTCCATACTCACATTTTCCGAAAAGCCTTTCTTGATCGATTACTTTAAAAAAATAACGTAGGGGCCTCTCCTGCCCTTGAAATCCCGAACGAACATTACATTTTAAAAACTATGACGCGTGACCCCTGACGAGGGCCATAGCCTCCGCCCGAAAGCTTGACGACTACATTATGACCTAACTTAAATTAAACGACTCGTGGCCTCTGGCGTCGACCATAGCTTCCGCCTGAGTGAGCCTGAATTCCTACATCACGAACGAACTAACAACTCGTGACCACAGGTGAGACGCATAGCCTCCGCCTGAGTGAGCCTCGAGTCACCAATCACTTGCGCTTAAATTCGCGCGCCCTGCCGCGCCTAGCATAACAAAAGCTCGTTATTGAAGTCAAATTTACTAAACAACTAACTAGAACATCTGGGAAGACTACCCCCCCTCTACCCCGATGTGCAGGCCACACCGCGCGGCTTGTTACGACAGCGCGCCCCAGTAACTGCGGCCCGTGGCTGCGCCAGCGCGCGGCCAAACAAACAAACAAAATTCTGCAAGCCCGCAGCGCGCCGCGCCGGCCCCGTGCCCCAATTACATGGTCACGCCACTTGCGCTGACGAGTGAACAGAGCAGCCAGCCCAGAGTCCCGTCAGTAAAGTCCCTAAATTTGATTTCAACAACCCTGCAAAATTTCAACCCGCGACATAACCCTCCCCTCACAGAGCTCGAGCCCCATCGAGCTACCTCAAAATTACAAATTGTCTTTTTCCATTAAACCATAACTATAAATTCCTCATTTCACAAAAATAATAATTTTCTTAGTTCCTTGCTGTCTGAACATACATCTAGATTCTGCATAAGATTTATTTTAAAACAACAAGTATTCATAAAATTAAATGTAAAACTTTTATCTGGTTTGTTCTCACAGGAACCTTCAGAGGCTCGAGTTCTCAATTCTAAAAAAATTGTTCTGTTAGTGAAGCTCTCTTTACAAATTAAATTACTGTTCTTAGTTTCTCAGTATTCGTTAAACAATGTGCAAATTCTTGATAATTATTATTATTTTTTTTTTTCGGTTTCCGTTTATTACCATACTTCTTTCGTTCTTCAAAAAAAATTAAGTGTCCTTACAGTGTTTCAATTAATTAAACTCTTATCTCGTGAAGGTTGGTGCAACTCCTCGAAGTCAGTGTTGTCGAGAAGAGTAGCTCCCTGGGCTGGCCATCAGCAAACACCACTCAACTCCAACAGCTACTGGACTGGCTTCCAGGGCAGCTCACAACTTCTCCCCACATCTGCTTCGGAGTTGTGCCATCCTCATCACGAACAGATTACAATTCTGAAACATCATCAACAGGCATTACCATCACGCCTGACAAATACAAAACTAACTACTAAACTGCAATCGATGGGCAAGGATGCAAACACACAAAAAAATAAAATTAATTAATTCAACTGCTAACATAAAGTATCCCACCCTTAGCATAATCTAATCAGGCAAATAATTTGATAGGAAAAACTTAAGGAAGGGAAACATGACCTCCAATGATTTTCCCTAACTCTTGAGTCTTGATCTTCTCTATACAGCAAATAGTCCCCACGAAGTAACTGGGTTGAAGGTCAGTTCACATGACCCACCCATAACCTCTTCTACTCTTCTTTTCTTCTGGGGGCAACCACAATGCCCACCAATCTCTCTCCATGGTGCCGAACCAGCTATCCCATGAGAGTAAACAACGTAGTCAATAGAAGCGCAGAGGGGAAACACCAATCTCTGGCTTGTCGAGTCATAAAACTGCTTTATCTTCTTCTTCTTCTGAGTAAAAATATCTGACTAACCTTGCTTCTATTCTTCCAAACAGTAAAAGTTCATCAGGTATCTTCATGAAAGAAACATTCTAACTAATAATTCTTCATTTTTCTTCTTCTTTATTTCTGTTAGTTGTAATAGAAGGCCATGTTAGGGAGGTTATAGGGAAAAAGAGTGGCCAATTCCCACCCCATCACCCACCTAGATCATGACTAATTAACTTTTAAACTTTCTATTTCAAACAAATAAAAAAAAAACATTTTTTTTTTATTCAAACTTTTAAACTATAATTACTTTTACTTCATAACCTCAAAAGCTAATCAATAATTCTAAATGAAATTGTGATTTACTGCATCCTTGTTCCATCCGATCTGTTTGTTTATAACCTTTCTTGTAAAGTATAAAATTTTCAAACATTACTAATTCAAAAAAAAAATTAAATTCTGGTGTCCTTTGAGTTACAATTAACTTTACTATTTCTTAGCTTGAAATAATTTAAGTTTTCAGAACTATTTCATTGTCTAATTCACAACACTTAAAAATCAACTCAAAACAACAAATCATCAAAATCAATAAGATCATCTGACCTACCTATCAGTACTGTGAACTTGAACTGTTCGTACACATTTATAATAAGCTATTGTATTTAAATTCCAACCTAAATAAGGTTTTAAAAAAAAACTACTAATCCCTCTGTAAATTAAGAAAATTAACTTTAAAAATTAAACTTAAGGTATTAGTTCTTTTTGACAGCTACCACAACTCACTAGTTCCATTACATTACTATAACCTAAAAAGTTCTGTAAAGACTGTTTATAACAAAAAAAACTCCAGTTATTGTCTTCCATAAAAAAATAAAACTTTACATAACCTTATTAATCTCCACTTGTAAGTCCATGGCTGCCAGCTTTCTCTTCTCTTGAATCTTCAGTCTTGGCTCTTGTTTCAGTGATCTTGTATCTTGTCTCTCGAACTCTTGTCATCTTGTAAACTGGACTGCTGCTCAGCTCATCTTAAGGAATCTGTAACAGTTTCAAAAATACATGTTAATTTAAATTACATAATTCCTGTTCTTTGGTCCTAAAAAAAAATTGTATTATTAGTACACATTACCCTGAAACAACATTATTATTCATTGTTTATTACTTAAAAAAAATGCTTTACCATAAAATCCTTTTTTGTTCTTTTCATTAGGCCTATTTATTTTCCTTCTTCTTAATTAAATTCTGCTTCAAATGTTAATCCTAACTTAAGACCTACCATCTATTTATTATTCATTACCTACATTATTTATGTTACCCTAAAATTCCCATAAGTTTCTAATACTTCCTATCAAAGACATTCTCTCTAAAAAAAAATTTACTTGTGACTCTTAACTTAACAAACTTAAAAAAAACTTTTACACTAGACTTAACTTATTATTCATTCTTAGTTACTAAATTTCTATTTGTAAACTTTAGTACTTACAAACAAAAACTGCCTATTTCTCTCTACCTCTTAATCTCTTTCAATTATTACAATAATAATGTTACCTTGCATCTTTAAACTTTCTTCTTTTCAATTAAATTAGACATCTCATAACAATAAAAATTCTGCCTATACTCTTCTTATGGGTGTACAAACCAACAACAAAATTTTAAATTCTCAAGTTTCCTTATATTTAAATTATGCAATACAAATAACCTCTGTGGTGCCTGTACCCTTTTAGGCCTACCACCTTCTCCTCTCACATCATGACAACTCTTATTCCTCGGGGTCTGTATTCACTGTTACAAATCAAATATCTCAAAAAAATTAAAAACAAATTTATTATTTTAAGAAAACAAAAATTTACATTGACTTTACTATGGAGCCTGGAAATCTTAATGTCTCACAGCAGCTAACATGACTAAATCCCATGGAACCCCAGGTTTACATAACCTGTGCCCAAAAATTTAAGCATACCAGGCTTTCCCTGCACTGGTTTTACAGCATCACACACTATTTAGGGCCCCTGATCTGCCATCAGTCCCAAGGAGTTTTCCCACAACCCCTCTCTACACAAGCGCCTACCGCATTCCTCTCAATTGGCTATCGGTTTTACGGCATTCTTTTGGGATCCGACCATCAAGTTAGGGCTAATCGAACACTAAACCTCCATACTTCCAAACTAATGTAAATCAATTAAATTTTCTCTGTAAATTCTAAAAATCAAAAAAAATTATTCCAACATGCCAAAGAAACTTCCAAAAAAAATTCATAATCTTATCTTCAAACCATTAAAATAAAAATAAATAGATTACTCTGTTTTCTCCTTAATAACTGTAAACTGTCAACAAATATCATGTCGTAAATTTTAACTATGCTTACTGACTCTTAATCATAAAATCTCATTTGTCCTAATTAAAAACAACCGATTTCCTTAAAATCTCACTGTATCTCTCATACTCAAACTTCACTGGTTGAATATCTCAATAAATTCAAAAACAATTATCTAAACTCTTAAAGAAACTCCTCCCCAATTATTCAAATTACTTCACCTTATTTTATTTCATTACTTAAAACACCTTACTCAAAAAAAATTAATTAATTCCCTTCCATTATTATTTGACCAGAAAAAACTTTCTCATTAATTAATTTATTAAAATTCAATTTCACATTAGGCAAGTACACTAACTCTCTACAGCAATGTTTCTCATTTCCCTCCTTCCTAACTGAATCCAATCTTACTTAACCTCCAGGGAATTTACCTCACAAAATAACCAAATTCACTGTAGTGCCTATCTGCTATAGGCCCACTACACAACAAGGGATTCTAACCCCACCAACAAACTTCATTGAAATGGTACCCTATCCCATACAGGATAGCCACTTCGGTACTACCATGGGGAACTCCTGCCCCAAACTACTCACAACTCTCAGGATTCTCCTGACCCTTAATTCACGTAGCCAGCCCATCTCCTATGGTCTGCGCTACAATTCCCTTTCTTCCCAGGGACACAACGCCTCACCTTAGGGTCCCTCGCCCTAATGAAAACATTAATTTTGTCTCTCTGTTCCCTTGGAGTAAATTCCCTCTACACACAAAAACTATCCTTCCACTTTTATCAATGCTTATTGATTTTATAGTGTACCTCCTTATTACTGTTTACAAATCCCAAAAAAAATATTTTTAAAACCGAGGTAGAATTTAACTAACAAAAACATAAACAACTTACAACGAAACACTTCTAGCCTATACATCATACACTTCTTAAATTAAATTACTTACATACTGAAAGTTCCTCTTCTCCTAAAACACACTTAAATTTAAATTTATTTAACCAATAGTCTATTTTCTTATCGCTAAGTTACCGTACAGCTGATCAAAACAAGGTCACGGCCGTCCACGTCTCTGTACGTGCTCGTGACGTCACCGAATTCCATCAGGTGCGCCAACCCTCGCTTGCGGTTCCTCCGTTCTCCGCTAGGTCTCAGCACCTCCCCGTCACGTGTTCACTCTGCCACGTCCACTGACGTGTCGTTCTGAAACAACTCTCAACATTTTTCTAATTAAAACAAAACATCACTATAAATTCTATAACTCTCTTTTACATAAACTCTCGTTTTCTCTTTAATTCCTTTCTAACGTTTATCCTTCCCTCGACTGATTTAATTCGTACGTCTCGTCTCCTACGCGCACGAAAACAAAACCAACTTCTCTTGAAAATAATTCCTATTTACGACAAAAAACTTTATTTTAAATTATAATTCTCTTAACCTACAATCTTAAATTAACTTTAATAAAACTAAACCACTTGCATTATCTTTATTAAGTATTTAACTTATAACGTATTCTCCTCACGTAATAATCCCCGATATAAATCTACAATAAATTCAACGACTTAAAACAACTTATCACTATAAACTTTATCCTTACAAGTATCCTCAAATAAACATCTGTTACGTCAAAAAAAAAATCTCAAAGACTTCCTCCACTATAGACTAAAATTCCGTAATCCTCTCCTCAAGTAAACTCTTAATAACCTGCTATCAGAAGCTGAAACTAACTTAATAATAAACATAAAAATCTACCTCTCTCTCTCTCCAGAAATAGAACCTATCCGGCGAACTCTACCATTTCTGTCACGTGCACCTACCCGGCGCCTCCACCATTTCTGTCACGTCTCACTTTCAGAGGGGGGAGAGAATCGTAGCTCTTGACATAGAAACAACTCGCTTGGCATCAACTAGTCTTAACTTCATAAAATACTTTACTGTACCTAGGATCATAGGTTCGTCATCCCGTACAGGATGTCTGGTGAGAGCTGAACTAAGGAGATTTTGCAAAATAACATAATACTAAATTAAAATTATTTTATTCTTAAAGTCAAATAATCAACATCATTCTTGACGAACATTTACACATCGGGATTAAAATTTAAAACAATACTCTTCTTTACTTCCTTAACGATTGAACGACCTTACAAGAGAGAGAATGAGAGAACTTCACTAAACACTTCCCTAGTCCTTCCGAATACCTCAAATCATAATTAATACTTAAAATTAAAACAAAGATAAGTCCATACTCACATTTTCCGAAAAGCCTTTCTTGATCGATTACTTTAAAAAAATAACGTAGGGGCCTCTCCTGCCCTTGAAATCCCGAACGAACATTACATTTTAAAAACTATGACGCGTGACCCCTGACGAGGGCCATAGCCTCCGCCCGAAAGCTTGACGACTACATTATGACCTAACTTAAATTAAACGACTCGTGGCCTCTGGCGTCGACCATAGCTTCCGCCTGAGTGAGCCTGAATTCCTACATCACGAACGAACTAACAACTCGTGACCACAGGTGAGACGCATAGCCTCCGCCTGAGTGAGCCTCGAGTCACCAATCACTTGCGCTTAAATTCGCGCGCCCTGCCGCGCCTAGCATAACAAAAGCTCGTTATTGAAGTCAAATTTACTAAACAACTAACTAGAACATCTGGGAAGACTACCCCCCCTCTACCCCGATGTGCAGGCCACACCGCGCGGCTTGTTACGACAGCGCGCCCCAGTAACTGCGGCCCGTGGCTGCGCCAGCGCGCGGCCAAACAAACAAACAAAATTCTGCAAGCCCGCAGCGCGCCGCGCCGGCCCCGTGCCCCAATTACATGGTCACGCCACTTGCGCTGACGAGTGAACAGAGCAGCCAGCCCAGAGTCCCGTCAGTAAAGTCCCTAAATTTGATTTCAACAACCCTGCAAAATTTCAACCCGCGACAATATAACGTTTTTCAGTCACATTATAGTAAATATAAGACGTGTGTATAATCACAATGGCAATCCATCGGTGAGTGGGCAAAGGCGTCACCGAAACTCAGAAATTCTAAATTATTACTACTTTTAACGTAAATTGATTTTTACATTAAATTAAAATTTTTAATAAAATGTTTGTTTTACATAGACGTATAAAATAATTTATTCATGGTAAAATTTAAAAAATGAATAACATAAAGCATATTTTACAGAAATATTTCGGGATTGTTTTCTCAGTTTCTGTTTTATAATCTATTGTCGCTGAAAATAAGTGCCAGCTCGTAAAATTGAAAGTAAAGATTACAAAAAAATTATAGACAAAATTGCATCCTAATAAAAATGGTATTTATAGCTGCATATAAAAATCAAAATTGCCCCGCATGCATCCGCAATTTTACGGCTAACATTGTCACTAGAACAAATGTGTAATGTATCATTAATACATTTTCAAACTATAGGCTTATTTTTACGCATAAAATGAAACGTTAAATTCGTTTGAAATGGTTTTAGAGCAAATATATTTAACAACTCTTACAAATGTTAAAAATTAATTTCCAGTATTCTGTTTTCAATAATATTTTAAAAGTTTTACAGTATGTCAAATATAAATGTCTCATATCCGTGTATATATAATATATATATAACACATGTACATACTTTTTATTTTTAGCAGTAGGCCTACGTGCCAGAAGCATTTTCTTTTTTTGCGGATTTCTTTCGCTTTGATAATTGTGGCCGTTTCTTGAGACATTTTGTGCTGCCGATAATCGCACACTGCGTACCAAGACTTGATAAATTTCATTGAATAAGTCATACGTAGTCGAGCGTCACACTAATACTAAAAAAAAGAGAATGAGTGACCTCGGTGAGACGCTGGCGCCAAACACCTTTCCCCATCCCTTCCCCTCATGCAAGGTAGCCGAGGGCGCAACTAACCACGGGCCTCAACGCCATAAAAAAAATTTATTACAAAAAGTTCTAATTGACAGAATGTGAGTGTCGCTATATTTTTTTATCTACTCAGGTCTACCAATAATATCAAAGTTTGAAGCAAACCTTCATAATGTAATAGTTTGTGCGTCTTCAGAAACATTTGCATTTTCAGGAGAAGCCTAAACCTAAAGATAGCAAAAGCTATTCTATGTTATTTTTTAAACTCGTTATTAAAATAAAAATTGATCAAGTATGTGTAGATATTCAGATAGGAATTTGAGATCTGTGTCACAATAAATGTGAAGTTAAAATTTTTAATAAACATTTGGTTTAGACAGGATTGTTTCGATGAAGCGCCGGTGTGCATAACAGTGTGACATAAAATCCTCCTAAATTATATACGAAAAAACGACCACAGAAAAAGCTATTTAAAATAATGAACAAATTTAATTTGTGAAGACGAATTGCGCGAGAACAATTTATACTGTTTTTAATACATGACCATCATGCTATCAGTTTTTGTTTTTATTTTCTGTCCTGTAAAGAGTTAAACACTAACCAGTGAAGTTGTAAATGCAGAACTGTCAGAACTGTCAGTACCTCGCGCGCAAGGCGTGACAGATGACTAGCCCGTGTCCGTCTCCCTGGCTCACAGTCGCGAGGGGTGGGTGACCTTCCAGGAAGGAGCTGGCAACATGGCAGCCTGTCTCCGCCACCTAGCGCGTCATCCTCTTCCCCCCTGGCACCCCTCGCCCACAACCACGTGCTGGGCCTCGCGGCCTCAATGTTTCCATTACAAATAATCATCCTGTGACTATGTTTTTAAAGATAGAGTATCAGTCCCGCTGACTTTTTTAAAGAATTCAACTCAGTCAAGGTTCCAGTACAGCCGTTTAAGCGATTAAATGAATAGCCTGAAAAATATGATACTTTGAATATTATATCACATAATATCACCATCTTGAAATAAAAAATTAAAACTTTTAAAGATATAGCGCTGTTAAGGTCTTCAAAATCTACAACATAGCTTTTGTTTGACGCCGTTTTCACAAAAATTGTAGAAATCGCGCGGGAATTTGTTTTGCATGTAAATGCCTATACCGCGGCCGGAGTGAATTTGGTTGAAGCCCGGCCTTAAGGGAATTTTCTGTGATGTCTTTCTGTGATTTCATCAGCTGACTTCGATTTGTGTTTAGCTTTTTCATCTTTTTTTTGTTCGTTATTGAGGATTCTTATAACATTCAATGTATCCAGGAATTAGTATACATAAAAAATCTTAAACCAATCGTACCAATTGCGAGAACCAACCAAATAACATCATCACATTGTCACATCATTGTCGTCATCGCCGTCGTTGCCATCGTCATCGTTGACATCATCAACATAATGTCATAATCATCATCTTCGTCATCATTAGCATTAGCATCATTATCATCATCGTCATCATAACCATCATTATCATAAAAATCATAATAATCATCATAGGCATCATCATCATCGTCATCGTCGTCATCATCAGTATTAGCATCATCATCAACATTATCATCGTCATCAACATTATCATCATGAACATCATTATCATCATAATCATCATCGTCGCCATAATCATCATCTTCATCATAACCATCAACATCATCTTCATCATCAATCACAGTCCATGGGATGTGAATATGTAACAGAGCCGGCCCTTGCGACGCGACCACACGCAGTTCAAAAGGGAAATCGCCTAATAGGCATAATATGCCTTAGGGCGACGGCAGCCCGGAGGTTGTTTCTGTAGCAATCCGCCAGGAGCGCGAGAGGAGTCAGCCTCGACAACCTCATACCTCACTCGCCTTGTCTATCTTCCTGTCCCACACGCCAAGTTGGTCGTTTCAGTTTCTTGCACTGTCAATTATTATTTTGAAAATGTAACATAAATATTCATGTAAATTTGTACATTTATATGAAAACAACTGTATCACTTAAAAATAATTTTCGCAGTAATAGCGGGTTCAGATTCGTACCTGGGAATTTATGCTTTTGTGATGTCCCAGCAACTCCAATAGTTAAAGTTATTTGTAAACCGTTCCCTGAATAGCTCTTAAAGTAGTTACACTCAACTTTCAAATAGAAATCCCGGTTTCTAAGACATATTCATGTTAAAAAAAGAAGTTTTCAAATTGTAATGCTTGGATTCTAATGTATGTTTTGAGTTGTCAGTATTTCTTTTTATATATGTATAAATTAAATTATAAATGATTAAAGGATGGCTGTAGCAAAATAAAAGAGGCCACTGATTTGCCAGCACCCCCAGCCAACCACAGAAGCCCAGATCCGATTGGCCAAACCAACAGGCCAACCAGACGAAAGGAAGGCTATTGGTCAAAGGCTTCATCCAATCGGGAAACACTCCTCTCAGGCGAGAGTGTTAAAGGCAGAAGAACATGCAATGACCTCAGTAGACCGGGAGTCGTTGCGCACTCCTGTAATACAGCGACGTTGTTTCCCTGTGTCTATGCAGGTTTTCCCTGGGCCCAAATTATCTAGTTTTAGTCTAGAATAGTCAGTGAGGGGAGTTCGTCATGGCTAGGGTTCTTGAGGCCGGAAAAAAAACCCAGGAAAAATTGGGAAAAAAACACCGAAAACTTGGTTTTTTTCATCAGTACACAAATTTTATGGAAAAATTGGAAAAAATGGAAAAAATAAAAATTTACATAAATAAATAGATGGATATAAAAACCCTTTACTTTCACATTTATGAAAATGATTAATAGCAACATGGTTACATAGTGCTCAGCATTGTTTCTTAATATATTATAAGTACACTTTTAAAAAAAGACTGAATATATAAATGAACATGTACATAAAATACTTGTAGTAGGCACTCAAGACAGTAGGTAGGTTAGGCCCTAGGCATTATATCACCTGTGGCTGTATCTCTAGATCCAATTCTGATGACTCTGAGTCTGACTCTGAAATGTTTGATTCCTCCTCCTGACTTTGTCCATCTGCAACATGTTCTGGTTGACAGGCACATGGCGAATGACAATGTATATTAGGAAAAGACCTTCGCCTAGAAGTATTTTCTTTAAATTGTAAGTTCCTTCTGATGGACACTAGCTTCTGTACCTTATCTGCAGTCAGGCGATTTCTAGTTTTAGAATGAATTACAGCAAACTGAGACCAATTTCGTTCACAGGCTGCAGTTGAAGGTGGTAAGGACAATAATCGTGCTGCCATGTGAGATAGAGGTTGTGTAGTGCACAAACCCTGTCACCATATGACTGGTGTAACATGTTTTGCTGTGCTCCATATAGCATCTCTTGACCAAAATCCTGTTGATGTCCTGAATTCAGCAAGATTTTATAATAAAGAAGTTACATCTAGTGCAAGATTCGGTGTTAGTTTGGTGATGAAATCTATGGCGGACAGCACTTCATCATCATCTAGTATAACTCCTTTGTATCTTGGATCGAGCAAGTTTGCAGCACAGTGTATAGGCTTCAGAATGAAGTCTTTGCGTTTCTGCAGTACTTTCACAACTTTGGCTTCTTCGCTTTTCGTCAAGGGTGATGCTGCAGATGAAGATATTACTTCTTTACATAACTCAGATATGAAATGTGGAATATCAGACAGATGTGCACTGTCTGATTCAGACTTTGTTAGAGCTGTCACAATTGGTTTTAGGAGGGACAAACTTGTTGTAATTTGTTTCCAAAATATATCATTATCAATTTAAAATATTAAAAATACAAATGTATACTGTAATATACTTACTTCTTTTAATTTCCAAACAGAAAGTAAACAATCTTGCTGCTGTAAGCCCAACACTTACAACAATGTCTCAACTCTCACAAGTGATTGTCTTATAAAGAAGTTTGGCCAACTGCCAACAAACAAAACTCAAAACTACTAAATTTCCTTTAATAAAAACATAATAGCCTACTTAAATATTTATAACAATAAAAGTAGATTCAATAATTAATAATAATTAATAAGTTAAATTTGAATTTATATTTTTTTTTCCAATTTTTCCAATTTTTCGGAAAAATGTTTTTTTTTCTTGGTTTTTTTATCTGGTTTTTTTCCTGGATTCAATTTTTCCGGAAATTTTAGAACCCTAGTCATGGCGCCAATCGCTGCCATGGCTGACCAATCCCCTCCTAGCACATGATGCATGCGACCCTCTCCCTGCATGGCTAACATCCTGCATGATTAGAGCAAGTCACTTAGTTTTTAGTTAAGTTAGGAACAAAAAAAAATAACCTTAGTAGGTACCTCTGCCCTGATGATGGCGACTGCAATGTCGACCGAAACGTCGGTGATATACTCGCCTTGGAAGCGACTACAACCCAGAAGCCGAGCTACTTCAGAAAATGGCCGCGAAGGCCTGCGATCTCTATCCGGGAGTTGTACTTTTCGGCGATTGGCCAGCCGGGGCAGTTGTGGTTTGTCCCCGCCGGCGAGGGCGGTAGCCAGACTTCCGGCGACCTTGGAGGTAGAGGAGCGCCCCAGGTGGGCGGGGTCTGAACCTTTACCCCTTTCCCCCTCTATCTGGCCCAATTCAATACGTAATACATTTCTCTCCCCCCCCCCCCTTTCCCACGGGCCGGCGAGAGAAAGGCGCGGCTACCGTGCACAAAAAAAAAAAAAAAAAAAAAAAAAAACGAAGTGAGCGAGTCTTTTAGAACTCACCGGAGATGTATTATTCGAACCTCAGTAACGAGAAAATTCACGTGTTCTCATGTTGGAAATACACTTATGATACGGGGAACTCGAAACACGAAATTTGACGTAAAATTGTTAATAATAATACCGAGCGTAATAAACAGAAACAATTTTTTTTTTTAAAACAATATATCTGGAGGCGAAACACACGTAGTTTCTGCACCCACCGCTGCAATTCGCTTCCGGATTAGCTCCGTCGGGTATTGAATCATTTTGTTAGCAGACCGAAATTTTAAACTATATGATGAAACGGTTCCGATAAAAGAAAAAAAAAACTAAACCTTGGATTTGGGCCTGAAATTTGACAAGGAATTTCATTTAAATACTGCCTATCTTGATAAAAATTAATTAAACATTTAATACTATAAAGTTTACCTTTGGCTTTGTGAACTTTGGTTCTCTCCATCTACCACAAATGGCAACATCGTGGTTACACACGTCCGTTCCATGCGACTTTCGTGTCATGTAATCGCTTCTTAACAAAAAAGGTGCCATCGCTAGGGCCATGAAAGGTTTCACGAAAATATTTCCAAATCAGCTGTGTGTGTGTAAAAACATTGTATCATTGTCTGCGTTTCGTGGTTGGTTTGACTTATTTCAGGCGCGTGTCTAAATTGTCAGCACGCCAACCACAACCATTCAGCGCGGAAGCAAACGCGTCCTGAATGGACCCGGCCAATCAGAGCAGTGGCTTCTCATGCGGACGGCCGCCAATCACAAGGGAACAAAAGCGCAGGCGTACCGTATATTTTCGCGAAAAATACATGTCCCTGACCTCTGTTGTTCTGATCACAGTATTCCACGTTTGACAATGTTCATCATGCTGTGCTTCACATGCTACAAGCTTGGACAAGGCCTAATACTTTTTGAGAGCTTTTGAGATGAGTGACACAGCGACCAGCACTGATGACAAGACCGGAATAATTCACGGATTCTTTTCACGATAGGTTAAAAATTCAAATCATATACCTTTAAGCTGTTTTTGCTTTAGTCAACTGTTCATCTGGACGACTCTGGGTCAAAGAAAAAACCTCAACCAAAGAAGTATCGAATCACTAAGGGCCGGAAAAAATTCGTATTTTCAATGACCTCTATGATGGACTCAACGCTCCTATAAGTACTTTGGCAAATAACGCT
Source organism: Bacillus rossius redtenbacheri (assembly GCF_032445375.1). Taxonomy (NCBI): domain Eukaryota; kingdom Metazoa; phylum Arthropoda; class Insecta; order Phasmatodea; family Bacillidae; genus Bacillus; species Bacillus rossius. The sequence goes on from NC_086342.1 coordinate 22,297,222, forward strand.
TGCTCATTGCCTACCAACTCACAAGACCTGTTAACTGGGATGCTTGTGATTTGATACTTCTTTTTTCGAGGGTTTTCCATTGGCCCAGAGTCCTTCGGGGAAATTTTGGTCCAATCACTAAAGTATCATGAATATAAACGAGTTTGTGTTCTAGCCTATCGCGAAAAGAATGAGAATTTTTCTGGTCTCTACGAATCATAGGTAAAAAAGTTGAGAAGACTCGCAAGTCAGCAGCCAGTGAAATTGAAGTTATTTACTTGCCCGAGTATACAGAAGACTGTGAAGTCTATCCTGAAGGTAACCGAAACCACAGAATCAGTAAGGACAGAATCGTCATCTGGCTGAATGTAGCGAATTTGGTTTGCCTTGGTGGCGGCCATTGTGTAAGCGGGGGAAAGTGCTAATGTCCAATCAGAGCGCGAGTTCGCTGGAATTATAAGACCCACATTCCTCCATCGCTTCTGTCCTAACTAGTTCTGTGTCATAAACAGCGATTTTAATTTTTACAGTTTTTTCAGAGACACTGCTGCCACGTACATTTTGTCTTGTTTTGTACAGTGTAGTTCGTCGCCTTACGCGTAGACGTGAGGGACATCTGATGATTGAGCCCCAGTCTACTTTAGTTCTCACGCGCTACTGTACCTTAGCGCAAACCCCGCTCCAGGGTTAAGGATGGTACATTGGCGATACGATACATTCCCCCTCCAGAAATCTCCGTATATGAAATAGGATGCACGTATGCCATCGATAAACTTCGACCTCGTTTGACCGATCGCCATGAAAGTTGGCACGTCGAAGTGATTTTTCACGGAGAAGGTTTTATTTTTGTAACTCGCTTCTAGATGGCGTTGCAGAGCATCAACTTATAAACTGTTCAACCGATCCTTATGAAAATTGATATGAATATATATTATATTTGATCACAGAGAATATTTTCAGGATATCCATTTTTTCTAAAACTCGCCAGAAGATGGCGCTTCGGCTCATAAACTTCTAACCGTTCAACCGATCGCTATGAAAATTGGTATACGTGTATATATATATATATATATATATATATATATATATATATATATATATATTTGAACACGGAAGTTATTTTCGCAATATCCATTCTGCTATAACTCTCCACTAGATGGTGCAGCAACACCTCAACTTCTACACTTCTAGATATATAGACGTAAACAAATAAACAATGGCCGGACAACGCTGCCGGGTTCTGCTGGTTTTATATTAATCTCTCTTCTCCACGCTTCTCCGAAATCACTCTAGGAATTGTTACAGCAGAAGTTTTATCCATGGTTTCATGTTTGCTGGGGCAACACACACACTTATTGCAACATCGGCGGAACAAATTTGTTTTACTGTATTTTTAACTTAAGTAATTATGAAACAATTCAGAGACAATTTTAATGTTAGTAAAAAAATTAAATACTAAAAAAAAATATTCACTCCATCCGTCATACGAAAAAAAAAATATTTTACTGAATAAATAATTTATTCTACAACCACATTAAGGGTCCCGCTAATCTGGAAAAATATACGGTGCGTTGCCAAGATATCCGAGTGGGGTCTGTTTTACGCTATAATATAAAAATACGCTGAGGGTGTATGAGTAGTTTTTTAATCTGGATTTAGTTTTTAATTTGTATTTTTAGAAGAGCGAAAGTGGCTATAACGCATGTTATCAGAGTAATTTTTAGGCAGAAACATTCGGCACGGATTCTTGAAAGCATTCGTAATTTATTTTCATTTCTACGCCATTTAATATTATGGTTACCGTTTAGGTCTCATAGTTGCTCTATGCACGACGTGGAGGCTGCTGCGCTTAGAGACGGTACCACGCTAGAAGCACCAGCGAGCATAGCCCTAATCAACCGTCTCACTAACGCACGTACACCCCTGACTAGGCGGGGATCATTAATTATTCAGTTGTTGCTTGCCTTTTGAGTCACTGATTCATTCATACCACGGCTTACAAGTCTAGCGGATTGGTGTTTAGCATAGCATTATTATTTTTGTCAGCATGATTACAACTGCGGTAATACTGTTAATATACACACATGTTAGAGTACTAAAAGATAAACAAACAGTAAGATTACAAATATTAAAACTTATAATTAAAGTTGATGTAAAATATAAAATTATTAGTTTTAACAATATGGCTGATATCGGTATGACAAAAGTAGTCGCCATTAACACTGTACTGCAATCTAAGCGTGTGTGTAAGAGAGAGACAGAGAAAACACAGAGCGAACTCATTATTTCGTTCCCATTTTCACGGACACTGATGGTGGTTCTGAACAGTTGATTTGAAGAGCATTGAGATGAGCATGCACTGTCTTCCCAATTTTTTATGTATCCTTCCCCTCAATATTTTTATTTTGAACATTTTCCTAACCTAACTAAAACTAAGTATACTTGTTTGGTAGAGGTCCGGGTTACGGAAGACTAAGTGCGTCTCGGGCCCGAAGCCTCTACGCCCAATCATGCTGAGTTTCAGCCATGCAGAGAAGGATAGCATGCATCGTGTGCTTTGTTCGGGGATTGGCCCGCCATTGCAGCAATCGATGCCATGAATCACTCCCCCATCTTAGATATAGACTGTAACTAGTTAAGTAGGGCCAAGGTGAAAACTGCATAGACACAGGGGAAACCCTGGGCTCGTTCATGCGGGGTTAAATAATTGCAAGCATTAAGCAAGCAGGTCCGGTACAGGACAAGAAGGATTGTCCAGGAAGAAGAGTCGGTCAGGCGCGGAAAGTTCCAACCATGCTGGGGTCGGGAGCTTGGATCTTGCGGTCTGCATTGGTTTTTCTGCACGCCTGGATTGGTACCAGTGGCGCATGCTCCCCCGGCGGTGAGCGACTTCATTCGTCCGTCCTACGGCTGTCAGTCAGCGGTGTTGAGCGCAGATTAAGGCCCCCGTCTGTCCGGGCACACACACGGTGCGCAGAGCTCCAGGAAAAACAACGCGATTTAAAAAAAACCAGTGGGAGTCAGTTTACGAATAGCATATAAGAATTCCCTTGGGGGGGGGGGGGGGGGGGGGGGGCCCGAAAAGTACTTCTGACTTCGGATTATATTTTTAAAATTAAATTTTAAAACGGTTAAAAATTGCTAAAAGGCTTGTTTTCAGAGTGATTTTTTAGGCGTAAAACAAACGATTCAGATTCTTGAAAGCACTCGAGGGACTTGCATTACACCTTTACCCTCATTTCAACGTTATAGATGTTACGGTCACCGGTCGAATTTCCCAGTTGTCCCCTGGTCGACGAGAAGACAGCGCGCCAGCTCAGAGGCGATGTCCCACTGCTGGAAGCGGAGCTCGCGGAAGAACCGAGTTCATTGTCCCCGGGCCGGACCCCCGTCGCCACCTCACCGCGGGGTGGGGGGGGGGGGGGTCCGCCTGCCCCCAAGGCCACGGCTCTCTCCCGGAGACCCCCTTCGGGCCCGCTGAGGGTATATAAGGGCGGGCGGGGCCCACGGTCGGTCACAGTCGCTCCTCTCTGGTCCCTGGTGGAAGCTGCCGTCGACATGAACTCTCTGGTGAGTGTGGCCCGGTACCAGCTCAGCAGCCAAGGTCGTCCAAAGACTAAAGGGCCTGCCCGGGCGTACAGAGCTTCGGAAAAAAACCCACTCTATATTAAAAAACTGCTCTGGACATCCAAGTGTACCATACTTTATTAATTTTAAGCTCGTTAATGACTTCTTTCAGAAAGAGGAGGCGTGGAAATTGCCCCTCCCACTCTTCACAGACCACGCCCCTTGAAAGATGGTACAAACAAATGAGATTTGAGGTCAAAGTTCTTCACTCAACATGGATCTATGTAGAACGTTATTTTATTCAAAGAATTTAATTTTCTTGAACTAAACCACTTTACAACGTAGTTTTAAAGGGCTCATAAATCATTAGCAAATACCATTGGGTCGGTAATTTATCTAAAGTTACAAATGATTAATCAACACACCTAATAATATTAACATTAAAATTATTTAATAAAATATTATCATAATATTAATTAAACATAATGTAAAAAGCATGTAGAGAATATACCTGTCTTTGTCAAATTGTAAAAAAAAAAAGTAGCAAAAATTATCCTTAACAATAGCAAATATATGTACCTATAGTATTAAATTAAATCGATTAATATACTTTGATTTTATTATTATTTTAACTTATAATGGGAAAGAAAACAATGAAAATATTTCATAATGTGACTAACCACCTGCGAAATCTGCAGATCTTCGCCTCCTGCCTGCTGGCCCTGGCGGCCGCCGAGCCCGGCTACCTGGGCGGAGCGCACCTCGCCTACAACGCCCTCCCAGTGGCCGCCGCTGTCTCCAGCCAGTACCACGCCCAGGACGAGCTGGGCCAGTACAGCTACGGCTACTCCGGAGACACCTCCGCCAAGCACGAGACCCGCACCCTGGACGGCATCACCCAAGGCGGCTACTCCTACCTGGACGCCCACGGCCTGGTGCAGAGCGCCAGCTACGTGTCGGACCCCGTGAATGGTTTCCGCGTGGCCGCCACCAACCTGCCCGTGGGACCGTCTGCCCCCGCCCCGGCCGTCGTGGCTCCCTACGCCGCCGTTCACGCCGCCCCCTACACCGCCGTTCACGCCGCCCCCTACGCTGCCGTTCACGCCGCCCCCTACGCCGCCCTGGCTGGCGCTCCGCTGCCCGTCGCCGACACCCCTGAGGTGTACGCCGCCAAGGTCGCCCACTTCCAGGCCCACGCCGAGGCCAAGGGCCACCTCCTGGGCCGCAAGAAGCGCAGCCCTGGCTACCTGGGCGCCGCCGGACACGGCATTTACGCCGCCCCCGCTGCGGTCGTCGCCGCCCCCGCCCGTAGCTTCGCCTACTCCACCGTCGCTGCCCATGCCGTCCCCGCCGTGGCCACCTACGCCGCCGCCGCCCCCGCATACGCTGCTGCTCCCGCTGTCCTCGCGGCTCCTGCTCGTAGCTTCGGCTACTCCACCGTGGCCGCCCACGCCGTGCCTGCTGTAGCCGCCTATGCCGCCGCTCCTGCCGCTATCTCTACTTATGCTGCCGCCGCCCCCCTGGCCGCCCATGGCATCGCCGCCCCCGTGGCGGTCGCCGGCTCCAGCCAGTACCGCGCCCAGGACGAGCTGGGCCAGTACAGCTACGGCTACGCCGACGGCAACTCCGTGAAGCATGAGAGCCGCACCTTCGACGGCACCACCCACGGCGCCTACTCCTACGTCGACGGCCACGGTCTGGTGCAGAGCGTCAAGTACCACGCCGACGCCCTCGGCTTCCGCGCCGTGGGCACCAACTTCCCCGTGGCCCACTAAATCGACAACTATATGTATACTGTAACTTCTGGAGATTCTTTACTTCTAAATCAGAGTTTAATTTAACAACTTGCTAGTCAATTTAGCTAAACAAATTTCACCAAAAGGTTTGCACCACGAGGGGTTTAAATCTCCAGCAGCATTAGTAAATAATTCATTTCACATTTATAAAGCAATATACCCTTACCTTTACGAGGCTTAACTCCAGAAGATGTGATATTGTCGGCAGTGCCATTATACCAATACCGAGAGAGCGATACGTTTATGGTATTTGTTAATCAGCTGGGCAAATGTCTCTCACTGAGACAGTGCCAGAGCTATTACAAATTTAATTATTACTGGTATAAGTTTTAGAGTAGAAGTCCTTCAAATTCTTCAGTATTACATTTAGAAACTGTCCTATATTTCCTCCAGAGTATATTAACTTATTTTCGCCCTCCTATGGTTGTTCTGTACATAGCATAATTATAGCTAAATATTTTCAAAGCAATAAAAGATCAATTGTTTCTATTTACTTATATTAGCAATCTATTATTAATTTTTGCTTTGTCTATTTTTGCATTAAGATATTGTGTGTACATATACATATAAAAATGACTGTCGTTTGTAATATTTTAAATAAAATATGCATATTTTAGTATCTATTTTTTACTCTTCCCATTTTGATTCCTATACATTAATGAAATCATGACAAAATTTATTTGAATTTTGTCAACTGGTATTTACATGATTGACTAACATATTGATAAAATTATTTTTAGTTTATATTCTCATTAAATCATTATTTTCATCCAGGTACATTTTTGAAAGAATAATGACATATATTACATAAGTCGTAGGCTTTTGTGCAGAGAAAAATTTTTCTGTACTCTACAACATTTTAATTTGCCAAGAAATATATTGGAATACTACAAGAAATATATTGTAACTTTGTACAACACAATGCTATGATTATTTTTATATATACGTAACGTTTTTGAGATAATACTGAGTATTTCTTACGAATGTTCTCACATAATTTTATATTTTAATTGAAGTTTCATTCAAACATATAATTTTTTAAAACCATGGTAAAATATAATTGAATATTCAATAATTTGAATTGTTTATTCTGCTTATTAATGTGCGCAGTTTATACTGGAAAGCTATTCAGGGAACGATTTACATAACTTTAACTATCTGAGGTACTGGGACAACACAAAGCATAAATGCCCGGGTAATAATACGAACCCAGTATTACTGCGGACACAAAATTGTAGTGATACAGCTGATTTCATATAAAAATATAAATTTGCAAATATCTGTAATTTTACACTAATATTTCTATTCCATTTGCAAAGTCTTTTACTACTTCTAGTCTTGTGGATTGATGCCACTTCCGTAGAAATAATGTGGTGCCCTAAGGTCTTCAGTTGTTAATTTCTCTTCAAGATGGCTACAACAAAGCATGCCGAAACCTCGGGCTCGACATAATTTCCACGTACTTGGATTGAACCCAATATACTAATATTTATAATTGGGACAAACAAAATTGCATATTAATTCTTTTGATGTGCACTTAAACACCTTAGCAGTCGGTATATGGCAATAGGTAGGAGTAATTTCGTGGATGGAACGGAATTTGATTGGAACGGTAATGTGTAAGCACGGTGCTGCCATCTGTGGAAGTCTCAGAACTCTTGAAAATATGACGGATCCCCGGGAATCAACCGTATATATTGCTTTAGTGAACATGGCAGAATTCACACCACACATAAGTATTAAAAAAAACTTTATACTAGTGTAACTCTCCTTTCATACTTAATGTTATAATTTTTAGTCATACAAAGAAATGAGAACTTAAAAAAATATGTTAAAATACTGGAATTACAATTCTGACAATCCTTAGTTACCCTTGAATGGTAGAGATAGCACAACGTTCATCATACTGTAGACACATACAAATTGTTAGCCTACATACATTCGACGCCATGTTGGATGAAAGACTTTCATGATGAATATTTACTGCTGAATCTGAAATGTTAAATCAGTTCAATAAGGTTACGTTTTTTTTAGGAAATTTTTACAGACTGATTTCTGTTGTTTACACAAAAGTAAATAATGTCTGCGTGAAAAATATACTAATCGCTAAATATTCTCTTTTCAAGTACCTACCAAAATTTCTCGACGCGAATAACAAACTTACTTCATGTGTCCGCCGCTAGAATTCGCTGCATGAATCGCAAACGTTGCTTGCCACCATCACCCGCAGATGGCAGCACGAAACAAACATAAATTTGAAACTATTAGAAACGGCTCCGATAAAAGCGAAAAAAGATTTTAAAAAATCCTAAACCCCGGCTTTGTAACTGATTTTCGAGAAGGTATTTTATTAAATTACTGCTCAACTTGTTATAATTCATTGATCATTTAATAATATAAAGTTTCTGCACATATTATAAGTTATACTTCTATGGCATTACTAAAATATTAACAGGAACTGTTATAAAACACATATTATAACACTCATTATATCTATATAACACTATGTATATAGTATACTTGTTTTTGTACAAACGACTGAAATCAGTCTGTAAATAATTATTAAAAACAAACGTTTACCTAATTGAGCTTATTTAACATTAAGATTGTATAATATTATATTTAAATGCTATTACAAAACATAAAAAAAATATTCAATGACAGGACTTGAACCATGTCTTTTGAAGTTAACAAAAACGCACTCTTCAGCTGTACTACAAAACTCTTTGACATATTTCATGGAGAATATGTATTATGATAATTGAAAAACCAGATTTCTTACATATTTTAAAACTTGAGATTTCCATTTACTTTGACTATTTTAGTTTAATGTTACAAAGTTGTAGTTTCAATGTCATAAAGTTTCAATTGGCACACCAATACGTTTGGTATGTACCCTAATGTTTACAAAAATGACTATATAATGTTTTATATTGCTTCACGCGGGACCACCAGGTTTGTGTCACATTTCCGTTCATCGATTTGTTCCATTTTCACGAAATTACTCTTACCAAATGCCGTACACCGAGAGCTGTTTACACATCAAAAAACTTCATGGAATTTAACCTCCTATCTACTTTCCCAGCACTTCTCTTTGCGACCCTGTAACGGCGTATACACAGTTAAAAATTTTCATCTTAAATTTATGTGGAATGCTGGTTACAAAGTATCCAGGGATCTTAGTGAATTTATCGTCACCATCGTATATTTTCGGGTTCTAAGTTCATTTACTTTGAACACGAATCCACAAGAATTATCTTAATGAATAGCAAATAATTCAAAACCTAGTTAAGAATACGGCAAAAAAAAAAAACAATCAAATTTTATGAAAATTAAGATCTTATAAATATATATATATTTCGAATAATATTTTATGGTTTTCATATCATTGTAGTCATAATAAAAATCACCATTATCAGCTACGGTCAAATTAAATACAACACTTATACAAACTTTTGTATTTTTTTTAGGATGCATCTTAACTTAAAATAGAAGTTTGTATAGACAGTGAGGTCCTCAATCAAACCTTGTGTCAAAATCGTCATTCCGTTTTCTCCTTGTCATGGCACCCAAAGTTTAAAATGGTGTGATCTTTTATATATTCTTCCCCCCCCCCCCAACATTTTTATACATCCTTCCCCCCAACATTTTTATATATACTTCCCCCAACATTTTTATGCATCCTTCCCCCCAAAACATTTTTATATATCCTTCCCCCCAACATTTTTATATATACTTCCCCCAACATTTTTATGCATCCTTCCCCCCAAAACATTTTTATATATCCTTCCCCCCAACATTTTTAAATATCCTTCCCCCCAACATTTTTATACATCCTTCGCCCCATCATTTTTATATATCCTTCACCCCAACATATTTATATATTTTTTCTTAACAAAACTAAAACTAAGTGTATTTGTTTAAGAGGGGTCTGGGTTACGGAAGACTCTAAGTGCATCCTAGGCCAAAGCCTTTTGCGCCTTATCATGCTGGGTTTCGGCCATGCAGGGAAAGGTAGCATGCATCATGCGCTTTGTTCGGGGATTATCCAGCCATGGCAGCAATGGTGCCCTATCTTAAATCCAGACTACAGGTAGTTAAGTTGGGTCAAAATAAAACCTGCACAGACACAAGGAAAATACCCAGGCCTCTTTCATGGGGGTTAAATAACTGCAAGCATTTATCAGGCAGGTTCGGTACAGGACAAGAAAGATTGTCCAGGAAGAAGAGTCGGTCAGGGGCAGAAAGATCCAATCATGCCAGGGTCGGGAGCTTGGACCTTGCGGTTGGCATTGGTGTTTCTGCACGCTTGGATTGGTACCAGTGGCGCATGCGCCCCCCATTGGTGAGCGACTTCATTCGTCACCCAACGGTTGCCAGTAAGCGGTGTTGAGCGCAGATTAAGGCCCCCGTCTACCCGGGAAAACAAACGGTGCGCAGAGCTCCAGGTAAAACAACGCGATTTAAAACTACTCAGTATATCCCAGTGGGGTCAGTTTACGAAAAAAACATTTAAGAATTCACCGAGGGCCGAAAAATACTTTTGATTTCTGATTACGTTTTTAAACTGAACTTTTAAAAGAGTTAAAAATGGTTAAAAGGCGTGTTTTCAGAGTAAGTTTTAATGCTTAAAACAACCGGTACAGATTCTTGAAAGCACTCGAGGGACTTGCATTACACATTTACCTTCACTTCTATGCCTTATAATGTTACGATCACCGTTATAATTTCATAGTTGTCGCATGGTCGACGAAGAAGACCTGTGCGCCAATTCACAGTCTCGCGCTTAGAGGCGACACCTCACTAGAAGCACCAGCGAGCGTCGAGCTTGTCATCCCGCCTCACTAACACAGATACACTCCGACTTAACGGGCCCCTCAAATAATACTTATTGTAAGTTAAATGAAGTTAGATAATCGCGAACTGGCTCATCGGGTCTCACTCCTGAAGAGATAGAGAGGCGGGCAGTGTGTCGCCAGTAAAAGGCATTGAAAAACCCTAGCTCAAGCATCTACGTTCCAGGAGCTGCGAGTTAATTAATTTAAAAATTCCAAGCCCTTAGTTGTTTGCATCGGGTCACACTCGGGAAAGGCCAGAGATGCAGGTGAACCTGTCGCCAGGAGGCAGTTAGTCGGTTAGAGAAATTACCCAGTAATTTTCCACCGTGGAGCTCTAAGCCTCAATTTCTACGCATTTGTGAGCTATGCTGTTGTACGAGCTTAAGAATAGCTTTATCTATGTTTATGAACTGCCAGCACACTTGTTTTAGGTGTGCTTAAATATTTATTGTCAATTAGCTAATGCCTAGCATGCATTGCAATGTCTCAATAAATTATTTTTGTAATTTTTTTTGGAGTAGGTACACATATACAAAGCACCTTCCTATATATATATATATATATATATATATATATATATATATATATATATATATATAATTCTCTATCCCTATATCTAACTCTCATTGAATATCCCTTTCTATCTCTTTACATACGTACACATCTCTTTCTCTATCTCTCTATATGTATCTATCTCAACTACGTACCTTTATCTATACATCTCTATATATCTCTAATATGCCACTTTATAGGAATAAATTTGAAAAAAAAAAGAATTTAACAATCTATATTTTTATATATCTTTTTACTTGTCACAGGTTTGACATACGCATATAAAAACACGCGCGTATTCGATTGCAACGTTGTGTCAACATTTCAAAGGAAATGGCGTAGAACTTTCGGGGTATTAAGATTCTTACCTAACCAACACGTACAATACATTCAGCAGCGCTGGAAGCGGAGCTCGCGGAAGTACCGAGTTCATTGTCCCCGGGCCGGACCCCGTCACGCCCTCGTCTCGATGGGGGGGGGGGGGGGACCTAAACGCGCCCCAGAGGGTCGGTCCGCCTGCCCCCAAGGCCGCGGCTCTATCCCGGAGACCCCCTTCGGGCCCGCTGAGGGTATATAAGCGGCGGGCGGGCCCCACGGTCGGTCACAGTCGCTCCTCTCTGGTCCCTGGTGGAAGCTGCCGTCGACATGAACTCTCTGGTGAGTGTGGCCCGGTACCAGCTCAGCAGCCAAGGTCGTCCAAAGACTAAAGGGCCTGCCCGGGCGTACAGAGCTTCGGAAAAAAACCCACTCTATATTAAAAAACTGCTCTGGACATCCAAGTGTACCATACTTTATTAATTTTAAGCTCGTTAATGACTTCTTTCAGAAAGAGGAGGCGTGGAAATTGCCCCTCCCACTCTTCACAGACCACGCCCCTTGAAAGATGGTACAAACAAATGAGATTTGAGGTCAAAGTTCTTCACTCAACATGGATCTATGTAGAACGTTATTTTATTCAAAGAATTTAATTTTCTTGAACTAAACCACTTTACAACGTAGTTTTAAAGGGCTCATAAATCATTAGCAAATACCATTGGGTCGGTAATTTATCTAAAGTTACATATGATTAATCAACACACCTAATAATATTAACATTAAAAATATTTAATAAAATATTATTATAATATTAATTAAACATAATGTAAAAAGCATGTAGAGAATATACCTGTCTTTGTCAAATTGTAAAAAATATAAGTAGCAAAAATTATCCTTAACAATAGCAAATAGATGTATAGTATTAAATTAAATCGATTAATATACTTTGATTTTATTATTATTTTAACTTATAATGGGAAAGAAAACAATGAAAATATTTCATAATGTGACTAACCACCTGCGAAATCTGTAGATCTTCGCCTCCTGCCTGCTGGCCCTGGCGGCCGCCGAGCCCGGCTACCTGGGCGGAGCGCACCTCGCCTACAACGCCCTCCCAGTGGCCGCCGCTGTCTCCAGCCAGTACCACGCCCAGGACGAGCTGGGCCAGTACAGCTACGGCTACTCCGGAGACACCTCCGCCAAGCACGAGACCCGCACCCTGGACGGCATCACCCAAGGCGGCTACTCCTACCTGGACGCCAACGGCCTGGTGCAGAGCGCCAGCTACGTGTCGGACCCCGTGAATGGTTTCCGCGTAGCCGCCACCAACCTGCCCGTGGGACCGTCTGCCCCCGCCCCGGCCGTCGTGGCTCCCTACGCCGCCGTTCACGCCGCCCCCTACACCGCCGTTCACGCCGCCCCCTACGCTGCCGTTCACGCCGCCCCCTACGCCGCCCTGGCTGGCGCTCCGCTGCCCGTCGCCGACACCCCTGAGGTGTACGCCGCCAAGGTCGCCCACTTCCAGGCCCACGCCGAGGCCAAGGGCCACCTCCTGGGCCGCAAGAAGCGCAGCCCTGGCTACCTGGGCGCCGCCGGACACGGCATTTACGCCGCCCCCGCTGCGGTCGTCGCCGCCCCCGCCCGTAGCTTCGCCTACTCCACCGTCGCTGCCCATGCCGTCCCCGCCGTGGCCACCTACGCCGCCGCCGCCCCCGCATACGCTGCTGCTCCCGCTGTCCTCGCGGCTCCTGCTCGTAGCTTCGGCTACTCCACCGTGGCCGCCCACGCCGTGCCTGCTGTAGCCGCCTATGCCGCCGCTCCTGCCGCTATCTCTACTTATGCTGCTGCCGCCCCCCTGGCCGCCCACGGCATCGCCGCCGGCTCCAGCCAGTACCGCGCCCAGGACGAGCTGGGCCAGTACAGCTACGGCTACGCCGACGGCAACTCCGTGAAGCATGAGAGCCGCGCCTTCGACGGCACCACCCACGGCGCCTACTCCTACGTCGACGGCCACGGTCTGGTGCAGAGCGTCAAGTACCACGCCGACGCCCTTGGCTTCCGCGCCGTGGGCACCAACTTCCCCGTGGCCCACTAAATCGACAACTATATGTATACTGTAACTTCTGGAGATTCTTAATTTCTAAATCAGAGTTAAATTTAACAACTTGCTAGTCAATTTAGCTAAACAAATTTCACCAAAATGTTTTCACGAAGAGGGGTTTAAATCTCCAGCAGCATTAGTAAATAATTCATTTCACATTTATAAAGCAATATACCCTTGCCTTTACGAGGCTAAATTCCAGAAGATGTGATATTGTCGGCAGTGCCATTATACCAATACCGAGAGAGCGATACGTTTATGGTGTTTGTTAATCAGCTGGGCAAATGTCTCTCATTGAGACAGTGCCAGAGCTATTACAAATGTAATTATTACTGGTATAAGTTTTAGAGTAGAAGTCCTTCAAATTCTTCAGTATTACATTTAGAAACTGTCCTATATTTTCTCCAGAGTATATTAACTTATTTTCGCCCTCCTATGGTTGTGCTATACATAGCATATTTATAGCTAAATATTTTCAAAGCAATGCATGATCAATTGTTTCTATTTACTACTTATATTAGCAATTATCAATTTTTGCTTTGACTATTTTGAATTAAGATATTGTGTGTACATATACATTTAAAATGACTGTTTGTAATATTTTAAATAAATATTCATATTTTAGTATCTAGTTTTTCCTTTTCCCATTTTGACTCCTACAAATTAATGAAATTATCACATAATTTATTTGAATTTGTTCAACTGTTATTTACATCATTGACTAACATATTGTTAAATCAATTTTTAGTTTATTTTCTCATTAAAACATTATTTAATCCAGTTACCCATTTTAAAGAATAATGACTAATATAAGGTCGTAGGCTTTTGTGTACTCTTACAAAAGTTTCATTTACCAAGAAATGTTTTATAATAATACAAGAAAGATATTGTAACTTTGTACAACACATGGCTATGATTATTTTTACATTATAGGTAATATGTTTTTGGAGATAATACTGAGTATTTCTTACGAATGTTTTCACATAATTTTATATTTTAATTGATGTTTCATTCAAACATATATTTTTTTAAACTATGGAAAAGATAATTGAATATTTATTAATTTGACTTTTTTTATTATGCTTATTAATGTGCGAAGTTAATTCTGGAAAACAATTCAGGGAACGATACACAAATACCTTTAACCATTGGTGGTTCTGGGACAACACAAAGCATAAATGTCCCGTTAAGAATCCGAACCCAGTATTACTGCGGACACAAAATTGTAGTGATACACCTGTTTTCATCTGAATGTACAAATGTACAAATATCTGTAATCATACATTAATATTTCTATTTCATTTGCAAAGTCTTTTACTACTTCTAGTCTTCTGGGTTGATGCCACTTCCGTAGAAATGATGGGGTGCCCGAAGGTCTTCAGTTGTTAGTTTCTTTTCAAGATGGCTACAACATAGCTTGCTGAAACCCTGGGCTCGATATCATTCCCACGGACGTAACCCAAATACCAAGATTTATAATTGTGACAAAAAATTGTATATTAAATCTTTTGATCTGTACGTAAACATCTTAGCTGTCGGTATACGGCAGTTGGTAGGAGTAATTTCGTGAATGGAACGGAAGTCGATTGGAACGGTAATGTGTAAGCACGGTGCTGCCATCTGTGGAAGTCTCAGAAATCTCGAAAAGATGACGGACCCGCGGGAATCATCCGTATATATTGCTTTCGTGAACATGGCATGATTTAAAAAATAAGTATACAAAATCAAATTTGTATTAATGCAACTATCCTTTAATTCTTAATGTTATAATGTTAAGTCATACAAATAAATGATGACACCTTAAACTAAAATATGTTAAAATGCTGGAATTTCAATCTTAAATACCCTTAATTAACTTTTAAATGTAGAGATAGCTAGCGTTCATCATACTGTAGAGACACATCACATTGTTAGCCTACATACATTCGACTTCATGTTGAATAAAATAATTTCATGATGAATTTTTACTGTAAAATCTTAAATGTTGAATCATTTCAATAAGGTTAAAGTTTGTTTGTAGGAAGTATTTTACAGACTGATTTCTGTCGTTCGAACAAAAGCAAATAATGTCGTGCGTGACAAATATACTGATCACTAAATATTCACTTTTCAAGTAGGCACATAACAAAATTTCTCGATGCGTATCACACACTTTCTGCGTCCAGAATTGCCATGACAACGAGAAAGCGGAATGACTTTTTTTATCACTATGTTTGATTGAGGATCTCACTGTCTATACAATCTTATATTTTAACTTAATATGCATCATGAAAAAAATTACTTCTGTATAATTATTATATCTAATTTGACCTTAGCTGATAATGGTGATATTTATTATGACCACAATGATTTGAATACCATAATTTTTATAATTTTTAATCGAATATTATATATTTTAAGAAAATAATCAATTTGCATAAATTAAAAAAAATGAAATTTTTTCTGTATATATTAATTACGGTCACATAAATCCCTTTCTAAGTTACATATGTAGGCCTACTAAAAATTATTCCAGTGTCTAAAATAGTTAAAGAACAGAAAACGTGTAAGAAAAAGTGACTAATACTGTAACAAGAACAATGACCAAAGGTTTTTGTTAAAGTTAACTCAACAGCTTATTTGCATAGCACAGTAAAGTATCTAGTTGTGAAGCCAATTATTTTTCTTCAAAAATTTCCCTTTTTAATTTTAATGAATTTACAGTGGGATATATATTCTTGAAAATAATGTCTTCTTGCTTTTGAATATCCTTAGATTTATTTAAGAAGCATTAGGTTTCATAAAAGTGAAGCCATAAAACTGTATGAGGTTAAAATAATTTTTGAAATAAGCATTCGCTTAGTGACGCAGAAAATAAAAAAATTAGGAAAATAGCATATTTTTTTAAAAGCAAAACTACTCTACAGGATGGTAGAGAAAGTTGATATGATGACTCATCAGAGAGCGTGAAAAGTACAGTGTGTCCCATTTCAGGTCATGATTTTATATTTATATTAATCACAGATCAACTGTTAGACTTTTTCAATTGTTTAACTTTCACTATGAAAAATATATACAACGCATAATTTTTGCATAATTAGCTGCCAGAGTTACATTTTTTATGTTTTTGGTTTATACAAGTAAGGAGAATTTAATTTATTGCAGAACTGAAACTTTTTAGGTTTAACTGCAATGATACTGGCTACTTCGTGATATGGTTTGCATTTATATCACAAAAACTCATTTCATGTTGCTTGGCTGTCAAAATCGTAACAAATTTGAGAATTTTGAAATGCCAGAAAAAATTAATTAATATTTTCTTAAAGAAATTGAAACCATTTCTTGAAGTAGCCAGTGGCAATGCAGTTAAACCTTAACAGTTTTAGTTCTGCAATAAATTAAATACTCCTTATTTGTACAACCCAAAAACGTTAAAAATGTAACTTTGGCAGCTAATTATGCAAAAAGTATGCGCTGTATATATTTTTCATTTCGTGAAAGTTAAACAACTCAATAAATTTACAAGTTTATCTGTAATAACTGAGAGTATGAAATCTTGACCTAAAATGGGAGGCACCCCCTTAAGTAGTGACTAGAGTAAGATGAGAATGGAAAATAGCGAATGAAATAGAAAGTCAGATAGCTGAAATACTCTTTGCAAGATTTTCATCACCATGTTTTTGTTATGGTTGAAAATTTAACAGTATGAAATTAGATTTTGTACTTTATTACTGAGTCAAGTGAAGTATTAAATTTATTTTAGTTTAATTTTTTATTAACGTGTAACGCACATTATCGTCACTCACAAATTATTATTATTTTTTTAAGCAGTGGACGTAAGAAGTAAGTAATTGAAGTCTGCTTTCAGCTGGACGAGTTAACTGTACCGTATAGTTCGTTAGCAATATAAAACACGAAATAATCACGCTCGAGAAGTGCGGAAAAGACTCGGCTGTTGAGATGATAACACGTTACCGCAGCTTACGTCCTTACGTCACGGTGGCTGGCTGAGCTCTAAGTGCCCTCCTGTTCGAGCCTGATTACAGGACTGCGGAACTGCGAGGTTGTTGCAAGGTATATACTCTGCTCGCCTATCCGGAGACAAGGTCTGCTCACGTCTCGACCTGCGGTTCCCCGCAAATTAGCCCGTTTACAACTGCACGAACGTTGCATTGTTACTTCATCATTTTGTTTCGTTTGTCTGAACTGACCACTACACTGTAATAATTATTGTAACTGAAACAGAAATATTCATGTAAAATTACAGATATTTCAAAATTTGCACATTTACACCACAAAAATAAAATGTTAGCAGCAATACTGGGTTACAATTACTACCCGGGCATTTATACTTTGAGTTGCCCCAGTACCTCCAAAAGTTAAAGTTATTTGTAAACCGTTCCCTGAATATTTTTCCGGTATTAACTGCGCACATTAATACGCACAATAAAACAAAATAAAGTACAATTAGTGAATATTCGATTATCTTATCCATGGTTTATATATTGATGCTTAAAATATAATTTAATTCCCTAATTTTCGTAAGAAATACTCACTACTGTCACTGCCATTTTTTTTTACAAAGATACAATATTTTCTTGTAGTATTGAAAATGTTGCAAAATATTTCTTAACAGTTGGTTTTCGATGGAATCTTTTGTAAAATTAGAGATTTTTTTTCTTTGTAATGAAATGTACAATGCGAATAAATCGCAGAGTTGTTGAAAAAAAGGTTTGGTTATGTCCAGTTTCTGAAATATGAGGTTTTGTAATAACTAAGGTGAAGACAACGATTTGTGTGTTCAGAAGACGTCAGGAAGTGCAAAGCATGTTTGTAATCTTATGTTTTAGACACAGCAAAATATCGACAAGTACAATTTTGTATTATTTTTGACATTCACCTGATTCTTGAGAAGCACTTCAGACCGTAAGTTGTATAGGGGGTTTCAACTTGTTTCCTTAAGATGAAATTGCAGCTGAACGTTTTTCGGGCGAATTCAGTCTCCCCTCTGTACATGTCGCAACCACTATGCTGCCTTCTGTGGCAAATGGCGTGCGCCAAAGTTCACAAAGACAAAAGAAAACTTTAAACTATTAATAGGGGCCGGAAAAATTCCCGGATTCAATGACCTCTAGGATAGCCTCCATTATCCTCTGCACTTCTCAAGTAAACACGCGTGTTAATTGGTTAATAAATTGTGAGTCGTCTCCACTGGGTAGCTTGTGATTCGACGCTTCTATGGTCGATAGTCTCTCACTGGCCCAGAGAGCTCCAGTTAAACCGCGAGACAATAGCAGAACCAGCAGAATTATACACATGTTTGAATTTCAGCCTATCAGGAAATGAATCCGCGAATTTTTCCGGTCTCTAACTATTAACTTTTTAGTGAATTTTAACAATATGGGTAGTATTAAAAAAAATACTTGTCAAAATCAGGTCCAAAAACAGGGTTTAGTATTTTCTCAGATATTTTACTCTTTCATCGGAGCCATCTCATTATAAAGTTATAAATTTCTGTCTGCTAAACAATAATTGATTGAACAGTCCGACGTAGCTGCTTCGGCAGCAAATTATAGCAGAGGGTGCGGAAATTATTTGTGATTCTCGTCCAGAAATGTAGTTGAAAACATAATTTGAGTATATTTATCACGCTAGACATTAATTTAAAGAATATTACGTTAAATTTCGTATCCTAGTTTCATGTTATAAGTATATTTGCAAAATGAGAATACGTGAATTTGCTCCTTACCGAGGTTAGCTGTTACACATCACTGGCGATTTCTTAAATACACATTCATATTTTTTTTTAAATGTTAAAAAGCGTTGATCAGTTGGTTAGTTTTCGTTAGTTGAACACATTTGGTGCATTCAAGATCACCTATAGAATTAGTGAGCCATTTTTCCCTCCCGAGCGCAAAATAAAACTGAATTTGGCTTATAAGAACCCCAGTTTTTTTGCTCAGATATTATAAATATTCACTTGACGTAAGTTTTTGGACATACGCCATTGCTTAGCAATGGCGTATGTCCAAAAACTTACATTAAGTCATGCACTCCCATTGCACAAATCTTTCGAAGATAATTATAAATATTGATACATGCATTTTTAACGTACCAAATTATATTAATATTTGGTAACTTCTCTTCACTGAACAGGGAAACCAAGCACCTTTTCACCCAGCCACAAACAAAAAAATGTATTACAAAAAATCTAAGCTGACCAAATGAACCAACGTGAACCAAGTGCAGACTTACTATACAGTATGAGTCTGAATTCGACCGACTAACTTTGGCTGCAAGTACATCACGACAAAATAAGTTGAAAATCTCTATCACACTTATGATCTAAAGCGCTTCCCAACAAAATAAGCTGAACATCTCTATCAGACTTAAGGTCTAAAGTGCATCCCAACATCTTTGAATTTGGGACTGAACAACATTTTTTTATCGTAAGCAAAATAGGCTACAAAGTACTTAAGATGGATTACTGAGCTTCTGAATTATGTTTAGTCGAAAGAATTTCTACAAAAACTTCAAATTTTGTAGCTACAAAAAATTTATTTCATTGAAATAATTAGGGTATTAACAAGTCACCAAATATGTGGAAAATAAAGGTGTAAGCCCCCAATTATTTAAATGAAATAATTTTGCTACAGCTACCAAATTTGCGGTGTTTGTAGAATATAATTCAATGATTAATACGCTGAATGTTATAATACAATAATTTCCTTATTTTTTTTTTTAAATTACAAATTCTCTTCAGCCACAAATACAAATCATGTCGTATAGTTTCCCTATTTTTTTTGCATTAAAATTATCATCAGCCCCAACTTCAGACCATAAGTAGTATAGAGGTTTCTAACTTACTGTATTATGATGAACATGCATCAAAAGTTTGTCGGCTAAATTCAGACGCAATATGTAGAGCCTATATGTTTTAAGATGTTAACCTTTTTCCAAGGATAAAAAAGAAACCAACAAATTCTTGTAGTTCGTCACTTTTCCGGCTGCCACCCCTCCTTCATCAGTGTTCATGTAGCTGATTGCATTTACAGAGTTGCCAAATGTCTTCCTTTCCAGTTCGGTACATAATAGGAAGTCTTGTATGGAAGCTCCATGCTTGCCCACCTAATTAAAGTGCCGACAGTGAAAGTGCATTATTAGAGCATCCTGCTAATAACGACATGCCAGGCTAGTTATTTGCAGGCTATTGGCATAACAAGAAAATATTTATTAATTATCACGCACGGTGAGAGAGCCACATTAATTCAGACGGAAACAAAAAAAAATTACAGTTGTCTAACAAATGTAACCATGCTATAACCAATTTTCCTTTGCAACTTGCAAATGCAGTACATGACCCCGACAAAGAAGTAATTTAATTACTTTTGTTTGAATTTTTTTATTACAAGCTGTTATTCTTTGACAGTTTCAAGTACCACGATCTAAAGCATTACGTTCCTATATAAAAACCCACTGCTCTTAATATGTTATGTTTCAGATGATCGCCTTTAAGTTAAATTCATCCATAATAGATTTTCACAATAAAAAATAAATATTTTTAAGTAACGTCAAATTCAAAGGCATGTGTGACCAGGTATGTGGTGTGCGAAGCTTCAGGAAAAACAACGCGATTCGATAACTGCTCAAGCTATCAGAGAGTAGACTGTTTACGGAAAGCATTTTAAGAATACGCTGAAGGGCTGATGAGTATTTCTGCTTCCATTTTTCGTTTTTTTAACTTATTTTTATAAGAGTGTAAAAGGCGAGAACTTGAGTTTTCATAAAAATATTTAAGCATTAAGGGGCCCACCTCGTCAGAGTGTATGTGTGTTAGTGAGGCGGGATGATAAGCGCGACGTTCGCTGGTGTTTCTAGCGTGGTATAGCCTCTAAGCGCAAGACTCTGAACTGGCGCGCAGACCTCTCGTCGTCACAGGATAACTGTGAGATTTGAGCGGTGACCGTAACTTTATATGGCGGAGAAATGAAGATAAATGTGTAATGCAAGTCCCTTAAGTGTTTTCAAGAATCTGTACCAGTTTTTTTACGCCTAAAAATTACGCTGAAAACATGCGTTTTAGCCATTTTAACTCTTCTAAAAATACAATTAAAAAACTTAACCCTAATTCAAAAGAACTTTTCGGTCCTCGGCGAACTCTTAAATGCAATTTTGTAAGCAGACCCAACTCGGATATCTTCAGTAGTTTTGAAATCGTGTTGTTTTTCCTGAAGCTCTGCGCACCGTCTGTGTGACCGGGTAGGGAGCCCTTAAACACTTAGATATAGATTATTAAAAGCACTCAAAGGGACTTGCATTATGGTCTCACACTCAGTTGACGTGTGCACGACGAGAAGACTTCGTGCCAGTCCAAAGTTTTGCGCTTAGAAGCGATATTGCGTTTCAATTTATTATCATCCCGCCTAACTAACAAAAATACACTATGGGCTCGGCGGGCCCCTTAACATTAGAATTTCAATTTAATTTAATGCAGCTTTTTGGACATACGCCATTGCAGTTTTTCACTGTTTGTCATGGAAAAATTCCGAAGATAAAAAAAAATAAAGATAAAAATTTACAGAAAACAAGACCGAATCAGCTGATGTCGGACAAACGGAACCAACGATGAAACAAAACAAGCATATGGACAACACAATGACGACAGCACGGACAAAAAATGTTCAACATACAAATTTCATACAGCACAAGAATTCTTTTGAAGGAACTTAGTCACGGAAAAATTAATACAACAACACAGATGGAACACAATGGGTTAAAAAAAGAGATAGATTAAATGCAGGCTGACAACTAACTCGGACAACGCAGCAAACACACAACCACAGCGATGAAGATAAACATGTACTATGTACAGCACAACGGCGATAGCACTGACGAACACGGAAGATTTCCATTGGAGAGCAGTTGAATTTCAGGTTGAATGAGCACCAGCTGGCAGAAAGAAAGAAAGAAAGAAAGAAGCACTTGGACCCCTCATAGCATAAGCCTTCCTGGGTATTCTATATCCCTTTAATTTCGGGTTTCTTATTTCGTGGTATTTCATACCATCAAGAACAGGGTATTTTTCTTTGGTAACCCGGCGCCGGAGCACGGGTGCAGGTAACGGATCAAGCCGTTACACGCAATCGGAAATTGGCTAACCAGACAGTTGGCCGAGTCCCAAGCCCTTAAACTCATCACTACTGGCGCCGCATCCCAACCTCTCCTAGCTCACCAGGGCTAGCAAACCGGACCAGCTGGCGGAGCAGGAACTCAGAACCGAGCCCCGGACAGGCGTCAGCCTACGACGCGTTGGAAAACGCCGTGGCACCGGACAAGTCAAGGATGTCGGCCGCCGTCCGTCCTTCCTCCCCGCCTTGAGAACGCACAGCCGCTCGCCGATACGATCGGGCCGCTGACCCAACCTGCCTTTCTCCCGTCGTCGTCGTCGTCGACGACGCGCGCGGGTGGCAGTGCCTCGGGGTGGGTCCCGCCTCTCAAGGTCGCGGCTCTCCCGGAGAAAGAGAGAGACCCCCAACCTCTAGGGGGGGCTCCGACCCCACCAGGGAGGGGCGCCCGTGACGGTATATAAGCGACGGGCCGGACCCACATCGGCCACCGATGTGCCCTGGATGCGAAGTGTAGACGAACTGCGGGCTGGAACTTGCGGAGCTGTGGACTGCCGCGCGCGCAATGGAACTGAACAGCATCGGAATTCTGAAGGAAGAGATGGCGGCGCCTTCAAGTTGGGGCCCTGTTGGAGCCAGTGGTAGCCTGGGCGGCGCGACCTTCAACCGACCCGGGAATTTGGGGGGCAAGAGGGTCCGACTCGCAAGATACTTCATTCGCCTGAACGACTTACCCCCACCCTGGCTTGAAAGGTCGTTGGCTGTTGACTGGAAGAAGGAAGATGAAGATGGCGCAATGTCAGGCTGCCTTTCGCTCCGAGAGCCAGCAGTTCGAGCCGGTTTACTGGCTCGTCTGCCCACTTCTGTCTTAACTGTGGCTGCCTGGGCAGCTGTGGCTGGGCTGACGTGAAGTCGCCCGCCCCTGGGGGCGCATGCGCCCCTGGCTAATAATAACCCAGGAGCTCCCAACTTTAAATGCGGGCCGCAAGGCCCAAGCACCCAACTCCACCAAGGTTGATTTTCAGCCCCTCCAACTCTTCTTACCTGGACCCTTCTTCCTCTTGTCCAGTAGTTACCTGCTTGCTTAATGCATGTTAATTGATCCCCGCATGAACCGGCCCAGGGTTTTCCCTGTGTCTATGCAGGTTTTACCTGGGTCACACTTAGCTAGCTTTTAAGCTAGGCGACCAATGGGGCGTCAGTCATGGCGCCAATCGCAGCCATGGCTGGCCAATAAACCCCAATAAGCACATGATGCACGCGCCCTTGTCCTGCATGGTTAAAAACCCGCATGGTAGAGTGTATAGGCTTCGGCCTGAGACACACTTAGGTCCTCCCCTAACCTGGACCCTCCCCTACACACTTAGAATTAACTTAGGCTAGGAAAAAAAAAAAAAAAAAATCACATCGGCCACAGTCGCTCCTCTGGTCTCCGGCGGAACTCCTCACACAGCATGAACACTCTGGTGAGCGGCAACACCTGGCGCCAGGCTGAGGCTCAAAACACCAGCTGGATGACGCCTGCGTTTCTCAGATTGAACCAAATTGGTTTCACGTGAAACATGGATGGGATAAACTTAATATTTAATGAACAAACAGTGCCTTATTTATGCTAAGCCTGTTTTCAACAAACACTATTCGAAAATAGAAATTAGCATTTTAAAAATTATAACAAATTTAGAGAACAGTTAAAATTAAAGACGAATTAACATTTAATACATATGATAATTTATAAATTAATATAACCATATATATTAATTTAATTTTTAACATAAAAGGCACTAATGTCCATTAAGTTAAATAATGCAAATGCAGATATTACTTATTAAAAATTAAAAATTTAAAGCGAATATATGAAACGAATTTCATTGTGTATTAACTTTTTTTGCTCACAATGAAATAAAAACAATGAATATAAATCCATTTCAAGGGTAGAATAATTTTTAATTTTGTCCACAGATCTTCGCCTCCTGCCTGCTGGCCCTGGCGGCCGCCGAGCCCGGATACCTGGGCGGAGCGCACCTCGCCTACAACGCCCTCCCAGTGGCCGCCGCTGTCTCCAGCCAGTACCACGCCCAGGACGAGCTGGGCCAGTACAGCTACGGCTACTCCGGAGACACCTCCGCCAAGCACGAGACCCGCACCCTGGACGGCATCACCCAAGGCGGCTACTCCTACCTGGACGCCCACGGCCTGGTGCAGAGCGCCAGCTACGTGTCGGACCCCGTGAATGGTTTCCGCGTGGCCGCCACCAACCTGCCCGTGGGACCGTCTGCCCCCGCCCCGGCCGTCGTGGCTCCCTACGCCGCCGTTCACGCCGCCCCCTACACCGCCGTTCACGCCGCCCCCTACGCTGCCGTTCACGCCGCCCCCTACGCCGCCCTGGCTGGCGCTCCGCTGCCCGTCGCCGACACCCCTGAGGTGTACGCCGCCAAGGTCGCCCACTTCCAGGCCCACGCCGAGGCCAAGGGCCACCTCCTGGGCCGCAAGAAGCGCAGCCCTGGCTACCTGGGCGCCGCCGGACACGGCATTTACGCCGCCCCCGCTGCGGTCGTCGCCGCCCCCGCCCGTAGCTTCGCCTACTCCACCGTCGCTGCCCATGCCGTCCCCGCCGTGGCCACCTACGCCGCCGCCGCCCCCGCATACGCTGCTGCTCCCGCTGTCCTCGCGGCTCCTGCTCGTAGCTTCGGCTACTCCACCGTGGCCGCCCACGGCGTGCCTGCTGTAGCCGCCTATGCCGCCGCTCCTGCCGCTATCTCTACTTATGCTGCCGCCGCCCCCCTGGCCGCCCCCGTGGCGGTCGCCGGCTCCAGCCAGTACCGCGCCCAGGACGAGCTGGGACAGTACAGCTACGGCTACGCCGACGGCAACTCCGTGAAGCACGAGAGCCGCGCCTTCGACGGCACCACCCACGGCGCCTACTCCTACGTCGACGGCCACGGTCTGGTGCAGAGCGTCAAGTACCACGCCGACGCCCTCGGCTTCCGCGCCGTGGGCACCAACTTCCCCGTGGCCCACTAAACCAATTTGCGCGCGATCATGTGGTATCTCCGTTACCATAGCATAGCGTCTTTACATTTTGCAATTCCTACAGGTTTACTGAGTACTATATTATTGTAAATATCAGATGTGTTCATGTGTAATTGTGGTGATGAAGCTGAGACCAAGCGTTCTGAACTGTCAAATTTGTTAATTAGCTGGGCAATTATCCTGATCTTTAGGGACAGTGCCAGAGCTATTGCAAATATTATTTCTGCTAGTTTTAAAGCAGACAATATTTAAGTAACCTTTTTATCACCCAAGAATTGGTAAAATGTAATTGAAAATTGTTATCTCACAAACTGTAAATAAACTCTTCTTATTCAAAATACATTTGTTGTTTTACTAATGGATTTTTTTTCTATATTATGGCTGTATCAACTACCATTTTTTATATTTACATCATGTGATATTATTTACGATATTTTCTCAACTTACACATGTTCTAATTTTGAAGAAAAAACAAGTTAATAAATTCGGCTCGTTTAAATTATGAATATGCTCTTTCATAGAGCATCCGTCACCTTTAGAAACAAGCTACGAATTATTTGATCAATATTTTATTATTTAATCCATATTAAACACATAACTACAGTTTATGCACACATACTCAACCATTTGCCTTAGCTAGTTCAATAAATATTTTAATGATAGATTTTCTAGCTTTGGTATAAATTGTCGATTGTCACTTGTCGTGGTGACAGCTCAAAAATTGTGTTTTCAAACAGGCAGGTTATTTAAAACCATGAAAATAGGGTCTACCTTAGTGTAAGAGACGAAAATTCCAAAACAATTAAATTTAAGAAATAGTTTGAAGTCATAAAAGCATTAATTTTTCTTTTAAATACATTGGTATTTGAATCTGAATGAATAATTCCTACTAAAAGAAAATAACATGCTTTAAACAGACTCTCAATTATTCTTTCATTTCAGATTAAATCAGACTGCCTACATTTTCTCTCACTGTTTACATTTTTTCTATTTTAAATCCATTTTGATTTCTTGTTTTAAATTCAGTCTTTTGGATACTCTATGATGATTCCTTTTATCTTCATAAAAAAAATGTATTTCCATGAACGCATTAGATTTAATCGTCCATAACCCTAATCCCTTTTATACACGATATTTTTTTACAAAAAATAAGCGTATCATATACGTAAATTGTTAGAATATTTCGGGATGGAGTTCTTCATTGAAATAAAAATTAAAATAAAACTTTATATTAATTTATTACTTGTTCAACCATTCAAAACACATTTAACTATATTAATTTACAGCATTAAATGATCCAAATAATTAATGAACTGTCCTAAACCCTACATTATCAGCATGAATGTCGTTAAAACGTCTGTAAACAGTTCGTCACAGGAGCACAGAGCTCAACTGGTTCTCTTGTTCGTCTTCACACGCGACACTCTATATCACAACTTAACACTATAGCTACCCGAATCTCGAAAAAATAAACGTATTTACTATATGCAAAAATAACCATAGCCACGTGTCACAATATCTTTCTTGTAGTATTACAAAACTATTTCTTGGCAACAGGTTTTTAAAAGGTATCTTTTGTAAAAGTACACGGATGGCTCGCGAAGGCTTCACTCACCCTCTTCACCTCACTTCACTCTTTTGTCGCTCCGAGGATTCGTCGGTTATGTCTTACGTCTGCAAGGGACATGTGCAGCACGACAAGACTTTGGGAAATTGGCAGCAGATTAAGCCGAGGAAACAGTGGCGGAGTTTGTAAGCAAGCGAACGAAGGATGTCGCAGTTTGTTGCTACAGGGCGCTCTGCTGGAAACGAGTAAACGTTTCGTTTGAGGCAGTTGTTTGAATAAGGTAGGCAGACGTAAGGTGCAAGCAGTTACGACAAGATTAACACAGGACACGTGAAAGAATGAACAGAGACTTGTGTTCAGTGCTATACTGAACACGGGCGTCCTGCAAAAGGTTATTCACGTTGGACTGGTTGGAGACTGTGGAGCTGAGTTCTACTAGCTGTCGCAGAGATCGCCGAGCGAGTCGGCAGCAGAGGCGCAGCTCGAGTGTCTGGAGGCGGGCGCTAGGTGTACTGCAGGAACGAGTGGGGACATCGCGCAGCGAGTACACACAGCGAGTGCTCCACTCGCTGCGAGGACTTGTCTGCGCAGCCCCACGACTGTGACGCCGTAACAGAAGACTTATTAATTTAAACGCACTATTGCGAGCGGGTATAAGCTAGGACAGTTATATATATAAAAATTAACACATATAAACAGTGAAAAAAATTTTTTTTTCAGATTTATTTTTATAATTTTTTTTGAAATCGCAATTTTTGCAGACATTTTGAACTATAAATAACTAGCTGCAGTACCCAGCGTTGCCCGGGCTGAACACAGGGTGAAGGGGAACTGTTTAGAGATCAGATGTAGTTAGTAATTGTCTTCTTAATTTGAATGTCAAGTGTGCAAAATAATTTATATCACTTTCAGATCCCGACAGACGTTGTTCTGCCAGTTTATAGTTATTTACCTGGTCTTTATGTAATATAGACTCTATAAAGCAATATAGAAAAAAAAACTGAAAAATATGGGATTACTAATATTGAAAAGATTCCATTATCTAGCTAATGCTCGCCATGCATTGCAATGCCTTATTCAGTTTTGTTTTGTAATATGTTTGAAGTAGTTACACATATACAAATAATCTATCCATGTCTCTAAATATATATTTATCTCTATCTACATCTATAGTCCTATATATCTATGTATCTCTCTATCTGTATTTATCTCTTTATATCTACATATATACCTCACACTATCTCTATGTATTCTATATGAGGGTACTGATTGCTTCGTTGTTAATATCACACGGGTGTTTTTTACTTGTATGGGAAAATTAAGAATGATAAGGCATCTAGTGCGTGGCAACAATGTTAGTAGGCAATATGAAATAAACTTCTAGCACCTGCGGCATTGTCAACACACACTTCGTACGTGTACTGCATGTTGTATCTAACCCCCTACAACGCATTTGATTCTAAATTGGACTTTTAGTAAGGATCCCTAATGTTATTGATAATATAATATAGCCTATAGCCTTCCTCGATAAATGTACTATCCAACACTGAAAGAAATTTTCAAATCGGACCAGTGGTTCCTGAGATTAGCGCGTTCAAACAAACAAACAAACAAACAAACTCTTCAGCTTTATAATATTATAGTATAGATTTTCTCAGGTTACGAGAAGAAGAAAAATTGGAGATTATAATTTTACGAATTGTTTATAATGAAGTAATTTTGTGAGAATTTTAAATATCGCTCGCGCTGTCACAAATTCGCTTGCTGTGTATACATTTATGACAGCCCATGCATTCAGTAAAGTTCAGTCTTAATTAAAGTCCAGGTGAACTGTAATATAATATAGCCTTAATTAATTTTTTGGAAAATATCTTGTAAAATTAATATTTAAAGCAAAAGCCTTAATTACGTTGTCAGAAAATTCTTGTACAAGTAATATTAAAAAAATAGGCCTTTTAAATAATTTGTGCTAAATATTATATTTGAAAGTGCGTAATTATGTATTATTTTGTGTTCACAGGAAGTAAATCGTTCATGAGTAGGCCTACTTCTGTACTACAAGACCAAGTTACGTAATCTAGCATTCTATGGTACGGCACATGTAGGTAATTCGGCACCACACGAGCCGCTCGCGTTCAAATTTTTCCGGGTGTAATCCGGTTTTGACTTTAAGCTTCCTGGTCGCATTACAGCGCTGCCGGCGTTTATAATTGGCTCAAAGTTTATCATTACTGCCCGTTATCATTTCAGTTCGGTGTTTCCTGTTTTATGGCGGGTTTATTTTATTCTGTAATGATTTTATGAAGAAGAGATCTGAATCGCGGGCAGTGTGATATCAGATACTTTATTTTTTAAAACTGAAACGCTCACCTATATTTTTCCTTTCACTAGATCAGCTCCTTACAACTTGTTTTTGGATACAATTGGATTGTATTCTTTGGAATTCGTGTTACCAAACTATATATACATTTGATAATCCGGAAAAGTCTATAATCCAGCATGGCTGTGTTCCCGAAAATTTTGGAATAAAAACAATTCCATGTACTGATAAAATATTTCGAAATGCTATTATTGTTATTAAATTAGCAGAAACTTAAAATTTCTATAACTGAGAAAAATATTTGTGTAGCCCCAAATAGGAGTCCAGCCTATGTAAAGAAGACAAAAAAAAAATTCTGGAATTAATGGGCGATGCCACTCATATTTCTAACTATATTCCTAGAACCCCGAAGAAAAACATTTTTCTATACTTTTACAAAAGATTCCTTTGGAAACCAGTTGCTAGGAAATAGTTTGTAATACTATAATAAATTTATTGTAATTTGTACAACCCATTGCTGTGTTTAATTTTTGCATCTATGAAATACTTTTTCAAGATAATGCTAATTATTTCTTACGAAAATCGGCATATAATTGTATACCTGAACTGATGTTTCATTAAAACATAAATATTTTTTAGCCACTGAAAACATAATCGGAAATTCAATAATTTGACTTTATTTGGTTTTATTACGCTTATTAATTTGCACGGTTAATACCAGAAAGCTTTTCAGAGATCGGATTACGAATAACTTCAACTGTTGGAGATACTGTGACAACACAGAGGGTAAAACGCTCCTGGTAAGAATCCGAACCCCTATATTACTTACAGTTGTTTTCATGAAAATGTAAAAATCTACTAATATCTGTAATTTTACATGAATATTTCTATTCCATTCACAAAAAAAAAATTACATTGCATGAAGTTACTCGCTTAACTTGATTTGCGCGGTCCAAACTTTACCATACTTTCATCGAAAAAAAAAAGTTTGCTCAAAACCGCAGGAAAAAAAATGTAGTGTAATTATCCGAACGAGTGTACAGACGTACTTCAGTGAACCTTGGTTTCATAAATAGCTGCTTTAAACCGTCTCAGCCTGGGGCAAAACAACAGGTTTAAACATGACTGGCAATTATGTAGATCTGCTGTTGTTTCAACCAAGCGCGTCCCTGCAGATCTGACTCGCTGCTGTGACAGTAATAACTGAGGCGAGATCAATTATAATCCGCTCGTAACTGTACGCTAGACGACGGCAAACGATTTATCTTAACATAACAGCAAGGTTCTTCCCACACGCGTCTTAAGTAAGACACTTAACTTGGACGAAGGATTTTTTTTTGCTTACAAATAATGATTTCACTAGTGCACACATAAAAAAAAAATTAACGAGTTTAAAAAATGTCTACATCATGGTACATATAAATAGTATAAATATCTAACGTTTCTTTAAAAATATTACATAGTGCTTTTAAAGTTTAAAGTGCATGTATAAATACAAATACAACCATGAATGGAAATACAAATAAATATTCAATCACAATTCAATCAATTAACTAAAATCTGGCTGTAACCCAGTGTAAAACCAAAATGGCAAATATGGACATTTGCAATTAATTCGCATGACTTGTGACGAAACAATTTGTATAGTTTCTTCAGAAGAAAGAGTAAGCATTAATGCATACATGTATAGCTTGCACACCAAACGTGAATTGTACATTAAAATTATCAACCAAATAATTAAATTTGTTTATAATTTTTTTTTAACATCCAAATGACTACAATTCGCTGTGCACACTAAGAAAGTGAAGTTGTCCTCGTAAGAGTGTACACAGTCTCGCAATGTTACCAATGTTCTTACCAACCCACAACTCCTAATTAACTTGGCTGAAATCCTCTCTCAGTTACTTTCTACATTCCAGTGGAGCTATTAGGCCTACCTACAATTCAGAATAAAACAAAACAAGTGAAGGAGTCTTTCAGTACTCGTCAGAGATGTGTGAAATCTAACTTCGGTAACGACAAAATTACTGTGTTCTCATATTGCAAATACACTTATAATACAAAACATGGACACGGAATGTAACGTAGAATCTTATACGCAAATTTTGTTTTCAACTACATTTCTTGACGCAAATCACACGTAGTTTTCACACCCGCCGCTAGAATTCGTCGCCGGAGCAGCTACGTCGACTATTAAATCATTCGATTTGCAGAGAAAAAAAAAAAACTTTAAAACTTAAAAAAATTACTAAATCCCGAATTGAGATCTCATTTTCAATTTGATTCAAATAGTGACCATCTCGTTAAAATTCATTAAGCTTTTAATAATATGAAGTTTCCCTTTGGCTTTGTGAACTTTGGTTCGCGCCATCCGTCACAGATGGCAGCACCGTGGTCACACATTTCCGTTCCATGCGACTTCCGTTCCATTCACGAAATTACTCATACCAAATGCCGTATACCTAGCGATAATATATTACACATAAAAATATTTACTTACTTAAATGGTCCAAAAATAATCGGTATTAAGTTAAGTACGTGTTAACGATAAACAGATGATTCTAATCCTTAGCGAAATGTGTTCTGACATCGATGTTTCTTGTCGTAAATAAAATAGGTACTGAAAATCCTTCGTAGGATATAAAGAAAGTTGGAAATAAAGTTATTAGCTACTTACCAATAATAAAAGGGATCCTAATAAAAGAGGGATCTAAAATACCAATTAGTGACGTTGTAGCCAAGTCAATTTTCAACCAAGATAAGGGAGAATTCCCCGTATTGACTGTGTAAATCTACGTGTTGGATATTCATTAGCCTTGCGTGAACAACTCGCAGACACAAAACGATAACGAGCGCATTGGAGACCAGCAATTTCACAAGCGGGTGAGAGGTGTGAGTGGCATAAACCAAGCTGCTCATTACACTGTACCGGACACGAGTTGAATCCCATAGAAAGTAGTCCCCCGACCTTCGGTAGACTTTACAACCGTAAAGAAAAAAATATATATATCGAATTGATCGAAACTCTCGCCTCTCGTATAGAACATTTTGTAAATTATATCTTCCGAAAACAATGACTACTAAAAATACAAGACAAGACGAAGCTACATAGTTCGTGGCTCTACACTTATCCTTGAGTATCTGAAGTATTCCAGATACGCTTCCTGGTTGGGGGGGGGGGGGGGGCAATTTGAAAAGTAATCTAGTTTGCGTCAAGGCGTTCCCTATGATTTGGCTAAAGATATGTCAAGAGTTGATATCTCTACCAATTTACTTACTTACCATGACTTTTCATTTGTTTCTTAGGTATCAAAATTTCGGTTTCTATATCTAAAGTATCGTGAATAAATATGTCGAATATTTGAATATATTTTTGCGGAATAGTTAATTAAATATGTAGAATATTAGAATAGTTTTTTTTTAACACATTTAATGAACAAATTTCACCTTAGAAATTGAATTTTAACGTAAAACACTCTGAAGAATTTACAAGGCATTATAGATTTTTAGAAAATATTTTATTTCTGCGCCTAATGTTTTTGGTTTATAGTTTAATTTTTTTACATCCATTCTTCCTTTAGAGTATTAATGCTTCTCAAACACCTGGAAGCAGAAATTCTAGGCAACTGGATTCCCTGCAGAAACATAAGGAATTACGATTGTCTCGTGAATAGGAGTGTCTCGGGTTATATTATCACGAAAAAATAATTTATATACTGAAACAGAGATCGCCATAGAATCGCCACACAGAAACTATTATTTTTTTCTGTAATTTTACGGAAGATTCCTTTTGAAACTGGTTCCCATGAAATAGTTAAGTAATACTACAAGATCAATATTCGTAAAACACAGGGTTATTTTTGCAAATATCAAATACGCATTTCGACATTATGGTGAGTATTTATTACGAAAATTGGAGCATAAATTTATATTTTAATTGATGTTTCATTCAAGCATTTTTATGAACAATGGAAAAATTTAATGGAAGTTCAATAACTTTGTTTTATTATCCTTATTAATTTACGCAGTTAATACTGGAACAACAACAACAACAACAACAACAACAACAACAACCACAATTAAACAATGAATCGGGGTAACATAAAAAATTCAACATTAAGGCGGAAAGAGGGTGCGGGATTGTTAGAAACTACAAATCGATTTTTTTGATGTGTAACATCTTAGCTCTCGGTATATAGCAGTTGGCAGGAGTAATTTGGTGAATTCGCATGTAACGGAAATGTGTAACCACGGTGCTGCCATTTGTGGCGGATGGTGCAAACCAAAATTCACAAAGCCAAAGAGGAACTTAATTGTATGAAGTTTTTAATAAATTATAACAATATGGGCACTGTTTTAATAAAATTCCGTGTCGAAAATCAAGTCCAAATCCGAGGTTTAATATTATTTTTTGAAGTATTGAATGCTTTTATCGGAGCCGTTTCATTATAATCATATTATTATATAATCAATTTTAATATAATTTCGGTCTTAAAATGGAATGATTCGATAGCCGGTGTAGCTGATCCGGCAGCGAATTCTAGCGGCGGGTGCGGAAACTACGTGTTATCCGCGTCCAGAAATACAGTTGAAAACACAATTTTCGCAATTTTATCACGCTCGGCATTATTTTTGATCTCGTGTCCGAGTTTCGTATTATGTGTGTAACTATTTGCAACGTAGAGAACGCTCGAATGTGCTCGTCAACGAGGTTAGACGTCACACATCTCCGGCGAACACAGAAAGACTTGCTCAAAATTACACCCCCCCCCCCCCCCCCGGCCCAAACTTAATAGCATCTGGAGACCTCGGGTTATGTGTGCTGCTTGACTGGCAGTGTTTTGCGAATCCAAACGACTGAAAGGGGAGGGAAGCATTTGCCCCTGGCGCACCTCGACTGGATGCGGAGACACCATTCTAAATTCCTGCATCCGGACCCGCCCACGATCGAACCTTGTTAGCCTCGGCAGAAGGCAGAGTTAGCTGACTTAAACCACATTGGTTTAAATCAAGGTTTGAACCAAGTGGTTTTTATTTATATAAAAAACCAGACTTTTTTAAATAATGTATTTTTAATATCTTAATAAATTTTATTGAAAGGTTAATTCCTCTTTTGTGGTTTACAGGAACAAAAAAAAATTATATACTTATAAAGAACTTATTTAAAATACCTGAATAAGTTGTAAATTATACCCAACTGAATACTCCTCTAAAATTAATTTAATTAGCGAATTGTAGTCAATTATTATTATTTAAAAAAATTTCCTATTACATGCGGAAAATCTCAGACTGTAGTGTAAATCCCCAATTCTGTGCGAAACATCCATTCTATGGATAATCCTCCTCCTGTGGGGGAAAATACTTTTTTTTTTTTTGTGGTTAAGTCCCAGTCAGACGTGCATATTTGCCGGACTTCAGTTCTTTGATGTCGTAACACTTTCCTGGTTCAACATTAGTAGCAGGGAGCAGTATGTTGCATGGCTTTCATTAGAACACGCGGAGAACCAAAAATTACTAATATAATAGAAAAAATCTAGTTAAAAAAAGAAGGTTGATTGGTTTAAAAAAAAAAAACACTTTTTTTTGACGTGACAAAGTCTAATAAATCGATGAACCTCGGCTGCACGCACGTAAAAGGAATACTCATTGTCCCGTTACGCACATGGTCCCGTTACGATGTGTCCCGTTACGCTCATTGTACGCTTGCGTCGCATCTATCTCTCTTCCACTCGATTGGAACAACCATCGATTTGACTTTTTCGAGGCACATTAAACTTGAAACACTCCCATTCGTTTCCTACTTTTCCTAACATCGTCCCATCCTTAACAGAATAACACAGATTGGAAGAAGTTAAATGGCAAACATGCATAAAAGTTATAGTTAAAATAATCTGTTCGTTAAAGTAATAAACATATTTGTATTAACGAGTGCAACTGAAAGTAAATTTATCAATCAAATTGTAGATTTCATTTCACTCCTTCTTTGTATCCATACAAAATAGTGATAATTCAAATAAAAAAAGATTTAATTTTATTCTTTAAAGTATGCAATAATTTCATCAATGTTTTGTTATGACGTTGTCACGTTAAACTTTCGTCCGTAAACCGACTTTACAGACAACATATTTTTTGTATTTTAAACCCTGACGGGAGGCGCGCTACCCCACCGCCCGCCCCCCATGGTAATAGGCGGGGTGGGGAGTGTCGCGGATGTGGCTTCGCGCTGGACTGCAGGCCACACAGCCAGAGCCTCCTGACACAGCCCGCTAGCCGCGCTAGGGTGGTGGAGGGGCAGGGGGCAGCACACCGCTGCGTCAGCGGGAACGGCCGGCGGAGCTGTGACGCGAGCGAGGTCGCGGACAAGGCCCGACCATGCGACCACACAGGGGGAAAAAAAATATATGAAAAAAATTTCTGCAGTTTTACAAAAGATTCTTTTGGAAAAACCAGTTGCCAAGAAGTAGTCGTAACACCACAAGAAAGATATTGTATTTTTGTATACATGAAATACGTTTTTTTTTAAAGATAATGCTGACTATTTCTTACGAATATCAGCGCATAATTATACAATTTTATTGATGATTCATCCAAGCACAATTTTTTTTTAAACCATGGGAAATTTACTCCAATATTCAAATAATTGGACTTAATTTCTATACGAGTATACAAAGGACTGTTGAAGTCTAACCTGAAGGCCATCGAAACCGCGAATTTTTCCGGTCCCTACGTATTTCATACATGCAAACCATGTGTTGTACAAAGTTACAATATCTGTCGCGTGGTATTACAAACTATTTCTTTGTAACTAGTTTCCTGAGGAATCTTTTGTGAAAGTACATAATTATTTGTCCCGTGAAGACGAGCGGTTTACCCGCCGGCATGTTGTCCGAGGCGGTCGGTTCCGTACTCCTGGTTGTCGAACGAGTTACATATATTTGCTCACTATGTTTGACGTAGAAATATTTTTTATGTTGTGAAATTTTGACAAATGGCTGGCGTTACACGGCACGAAATTTTTAAAATGCAGCAATTAAGATTTTAAAATATTTTTGTGGCGTGAACTAGGAGAAGTTATGTTTTGAAACATGGAATGACTCGCAGAACGAAATGAAGAACAACATATGGAATTCGAGTATTGAACAGTTTGCTTATTGTAGAACACATGTTATGGACCAAGCTCGCAGAAAATATTTGTGCAGTAGTTACACTTACAAATAGATACGTTTTGATCACATACGATCAAATCGTGTATTGTCACTATTGTTACGAACGCGAGAGATACAGGACAGCGATGCTCGCCAGGTTCGGAGCGGGCTGGCGGCCACGCACGGCCACTGACGTCACGCGCCGCCCGCTGACGTAAGGCAAGTCACGCGTGCCTGGCCGGATTACAAGGGTCCTCGCTACCCCCTACCCCCTCCACTGCTAGCGCATCGTCTCGCCTCGGGCTATTATCACCTTTAGGGGCCTGGGAATTCCGGGTTTACAGAGGCCGCCGCGTGGAGTGGCGTGAATAAACGCCGCCTTTCTGGAATTTTCGGGCGTCGGGTCGGCCCGGGATGACGCGACTCGTCACAGCCGCTCTCGTCCCTTCGAGAAGGACGCCGTGGGTATATAAGCGACGACGCCGGCCTCCGCGGGAGCTCCGAGGGTTCGTAGAGTTCCGCGAGTGAAGGGAAGTGCGACATGGGCGAAGATAGTGAGAGACCCTCCCACCGAGAGCGACGGGAGCGAGAGAGTGCGATAGAGTGGAGCGAGACTGAGTGTGCGGACAGGCGCGAGGTGAGGGGCGAACCACTGTCGAGCCTAGCTCCAGTGAGGAGTGCGAACTGTGGAACTTGACAGACATTGAGTGACTTGAGAATAAACATTTTCATATGCTAGTTATTGGTGATAAGACATTTTTACGTAAAATCGTTTATTAGTAATGTAAATATTAGTAATTAATAAAACAGTAATAAAACTTAACTGGACTCTCCCTTACGATCCCAGTTCTCCCATTAAAATCGTAACATTATTTTGTTTATAAACATTGTTATATACGACAGTTAAATAAACTATAGGCCGAGTGTTATTAGGACTTAAAGACAGAGGGTGAGGTGGCATATGAATTAAAATAAATATTAAACTTTATAGCTTGTGTGAATTTACTACTAATTTACTTAATCTTTAAAATAACACGAAATATATAATTTTAGAAAAATTGAATAACTTAATTACACGAATTTTTATAATAATCGAACATAAATCATAAGTAACCATTTAAATACTTCCTAATGAGTGTGACGACTAGGCGAATTTACGTTACAAACAATCATTAGACGTGTAGGTTACATAAAAAAATTGCAATTTGTATTTACTAATTGTGCAGTTTATTATCTCCTGTGCTGGTCCTTGTATCATTGGGGAAGTATGGTGACCAAAGTCATAATAGCATGAACAGGGCTGGATGCACCCAGCAACGACTAAGCTTTCTCTTTTCCAGCAGTTCTCTCAAGCAAAGCACAGACAGGCAACCTGTCCGACGTCCGTCTCGCGTCTGTCCCACGCGGTCCCACCCGGCGCCCTGCAGTCTCTTTCTTGTCCGTCCACGCATCTCGACGTCCCAATGGGTCGCCCGCCATTTTTTTGACGTGACAACGTCTAATAAATCGATGAACGCCGGCTGCACGCACGAAAAAGTATCCCGTTGAGCACATTGTTCCGTTACGCTGTGTCCCGTTACGAGAATTGTTCCGTTACGCTGTGTCCCGTTACGCTCATTGTTACGTTACGCTGTGTTCCGTTACGCTGTCGGCGAGTGCAGTAATAATAGGTTATGTTACAACTGACTAAAACATTATGGTGATTCATATAATTAATGATATATATTTGATTACAGTTTATTTATATGAAAACTTGTTTATAATTATATTTAAACTTTATAGATAAACGCCAGTTTTTAAAATTAATTACAAGTCATCTACACGTGAACTGTTTCGTCGACTGTTTATAAAGTGAAGTGAAAAGTTAATGTGGTTTTCATTACTTATTACAACAACAATTTCGGCAATAAAGGTTAATTATTCTTGCATTTTAAAAATCTGATTACTAGTATACCTTCAAGTATTTATTCTTTTATTATTAAAATAAAAAAGATTCAATTTTATTTATAAAAGTATGCAATCATTTCATCAATGTT
Organism: Bacillus rossius redtenbacheri; assembly: GCF_032445375.1. Classification (NCBI taxonomy): domain Eukaryota; kingdom Metazoa; phylum Arthropoda; class Insecta; order Phasmatodea; family Bacillidae; genus Bacillus; species Bacillus rossius. Next base: position 22,335,572 of record NC_086342.1, read on the forward strand.
TTGTTATGACGTTGTCACGTTAAACTATCGCCCGTAAACCGACTTTACAGGCAACCAATTTTTTTTTTGATGCGTGACATCTTAGCTCTCGGTACACTGCATTTTGGTTGGAATAACTTCGTGAATGCGACGGAAACCAAGGAAAGGAAATGTTTTAACAACCACGATGCTACCATCTGTGGCGGATGGCGCGAACCAAAGTTCACAAAGACAAAGGGGAAACTTTACAGTATTAACTGTTTTATGGAATTTAACAGTCTGAAGCTTTAAGTTTTTTAAGTATATTTTTTTCAGCTCTTATCGGATCCGTTTAGTTATATAGTTTACAATTTCGGTCTGCTAATCGAATGATACGACAGTCGACGTATCTGCTCCGCCAGCGGATTCTAGCGGCGGGTGCGGAAACTACGGGTGATTCGCGTCAAGAAATTTCGTTGAGAAAAACAAAATTGTTTGTCTGTAAAGTCGGTTTACGGACGATAGTTTAACGTTACGTCATAACCAAACATTTATGAAATTATTGTATACTTTAAAGAATAATTCTTATTGAATTATCACTATTTTGTATGGATACAAAGAAGGAGTGAAATGAAATCTACAATTTAATTGATAAATTTACTTTTATTTGCACTCATTAATTCAAATATGTTTATTACTTTAACGAACATGTTATTTTAACTACAACTTTTATACATGTTTGCTATTTAACTTCTTCCAATCTGTGTTATTCTGTTAAGGATAGGACGATGATAGGAAAAGTAGGAAACTAATGGGAGTGTTTCAAGTTTAATGTGCCTCGAAAAAGTCAAATAGATGGTTGTTTCAATCGAGTTGAAGAGAGATAGATGCGGCGCAAGCGTACTATGAGTCATCCTTTTTCGTGCGTGGAGCCGGCGTTTATCGATTTATTAGACGTTGTCACGTCAAAAAAATGATTTGCTTATATTCATCACTGTCGGCTTTATTTTTAAAGAATTCTCCTTTGAGTTTCGGTCCCGGGTTCCCACGATGACACGCGAGGTTCGGAATATGTTCGCACAGGACAAGAAAGTAGTGCGACGTGAGACTCGAGAGCCGCGCGCGACAGAGCACTCCGCCATGTGGCGACCGGCGCGGCGACCCGCCTGCTTCTGGTGGGAGGCGCGGGGCAGGTATAATCGATCTCGCGTCCGCATCGGGGACGAACCACTTTTACTTCCCGACGACCAAGGTTCCGACACCCGGCCTGTGATTGGACCTCCGCGCACTGCCGTGACGCTGTTTGCGGCCCGTCCCGTCTCGCGCCTGCATCGCGTATCGTAGACACCGGAAAAATTCGCGAATTCATTTCGCGACAGGCTAAAATACAAAATATTCATACCTCAGTGCTCTGCTTTTGGCTCACAACTCATCTGGGCAACTCTGCGCCAATAAGAAAAACACAACCAAAGCTTTATCGAATCACAGGCTGCTACGTTGGGACGTCTCACAACACAGCAGCCAATGAGTGGGTGACATTTGACCGAGTGTACGTATAACTATGGAGTCCATCCTGCAGGTCATTGAACCCGCGAATTTTTCCGGTCCCTACTGCATATGGCGTCCGTCACCACCCAGCTGGTTAACACCAGAGTTATTATCTTCTATACTATCGGTAACAAACACAAGTACTAGCGTATTATATATTTTACCTTTTTTTAAAAAAATTTTTTCCAACACCATAAAATAGTGTATTTTGATAATTTTTATTAAAGTTTCATTAGAACATTATGAAAGACAAAAAAATATCAATTAAAAATATTAATTATTATTTCACAGGATAAACGTTTTGTGCAGGAGTCAATCATACAATCAATAATCTCCTAAGGTCCAACGCAGCAAAACATGTTTAAAATTAAAAGATATACCGGTATATAAAAAAAAGCTGTGGAAACCAAGATGTCATCTTTCTGTTACATTGCCTTAGAATATAGAATCGCATGTTATTGGATGATACTCCAAATAAAACACGAGAAGAATTTTTTTTTTCACCCCATGGTTCGGCACATTGTGTTATCCGGCACCGATGGAACAGATCACGTTCAGATTGTATCCGGGTGTATTCCTACTGCTCACCCGGGCCGGCAGGTCGCATCACTGCGCCGCTAGGGTTTCTAGTTCGCTCACAGCTTATCGCCGCTGTAGGTTTTTATTTCAGTACAGATTTTCCTGTTTTCTAGTTTGTTCGCATTTCGGTAATCCTTAATTTTGAAGAAAACAGACGAATTCACAGAATGCGACGTGATGTCAGAGACATATTTCTAAAGAGTAACGCTCAATATCAATTTTTTTTCTTTCAAAATAGAAGCTTATTGCAACTTGTTTTTTTAAGCACGGCTGTACTGTATATAAATATTTCTTCTTTCTATTTGTGTTAAAACTATATATAGATGTTTGCTAATCCCAAATGACAATTTCCCCCCTCCCCCCCGAATGTGATGGTTAAAATACCTTTCAATGTGCTACCCTGTGCGCAATTTTCCTTAAGGCCTCCACACACGATCAGTACCTACAGTTCCCAGTTAGAACTGCTGACAGTTTGGATTGAATTGAAGCCCTCTGCACACACGATCAGAGTAGGTGCTAAGTCCGAACCGAGCAGTCCAAACTGTCAGTTTCGACTGAACTGAAGCCTATTCCATACAGTATTGTGGCTGCTGTTACTGTTGGACGTATAAATTAATCGTAGAACAATGAATAAATTTCGGATGTTACAACTGCAGTTGCACTTTCAGTTATAAAAATGAAAACAAAATAGCAAAGCAACGAAAAGTGTACAAATAAAGATATCTGACACGACACCCAGTTGATGGACTGATTGTTTGGACTGGCGGGACGCTGTTCCCACACAACGGCAGTTCGGACTGAGGGATGGGAAGCCATCAGTTCGTCAGTCCATCAGATCCGAGACTGATCAGTCCACCGTCCTTGCTCACACACGGCAGTTCCGTCTGTTAGAGTTCCAACTGATACGCCCGAACTGACAGTTTAGACTGATCGTGTGTGGGGGGGCCTTCAAACTTAACACTAGTTGTGGCTAAATTCTAGCACCCAGATAACAAACACTTGATTTATTAAATTATAACACGTTTTCTTTTGCACCACGAATCCTTGAATCTCATTAGTGTACGACTGTGTCACGTGCCTGAACAATATATACCTATATATATATATATATATATATATATATATATATATATATGTGTGTGTGTGTGTAAATAGAAAAGAATTAACGTAAAATTACAGATATTAAAAATTTTAAATTTACATAAAAATTATTGTATCACTAGAAAATAGTGTTCACTGTAATACTGAGTTTCGGATTCTCGCCCGGAAATTTATGTTTCGCGCTTTTCTAGTACCTCCAGTAGTTAAAAGTTATTTGTAAACCGTTCCCCGAATAGCTTTCTAGTATTAATACAACGCACGTAACAACAAAATAAAGCCCTAAATATTGAATACTCGATTAACTTTTTCCATGTTATTTTTTTTAAATTATGCTTGAATGGAACATAAGTTAAAATATGAAATTATGCGTCGAAAAATACTCTGTATTATCTCTAAAAACGTATTTCATACATGCAAACCTGACCATAGCCACGTGTTGCACAAGGGTACGATATTTTTCTCGTGGAATCAGAAACTGTTCCACGGCAGCTGGTTCGTCGGGGAACAGAAGAACAGAGACTGTAAAGGAGCCGGCGCAGCGGACGACCCACGGACGTACAGGGGTCGGTCCGGCTGACGGCGGGCGGCAGGGTCACGGCTGGCTCCTTTCCCTTCCCGGCGCCCTCAGGCGGTGTTCCCCCCGAACACCAGGCGGCCGCCGCGGCGGGTATATAAGTGTCCGGCCGGCCCCCGGTCAGGCACAGTCGCTCCTCTGCACGACTCCTCGCCGCTAGCCGCAGTCATGCACGCCGTGGTGAGTACCGGCCCCGCCTCGGACAACACCGGGCTGCCACAGCGGCGTCTGTCTCTGGGTCGCGCTTGTCTCGTCGCGTTCCTTTTCATGCGCGCAACTCCCGGTACAGAGCCTTAAAACCACCCAAGCTACCACAGCGGCGTCTGTCTCTGGGTCGCGCTTGTCTCGTCGCGTTCCTTTTCATGCGCGCAACTCCCGGTACAGAGCCTTAAAACCACCCAAGCTACCACAGCGGCGTCTGTCTCTGGGTCGCGCTTGTCTCGTCGCGTTCATTTTCATGCGCGAAACTCCCGGTACAGATCCTTGAAACCACCCAAGCTGCCACAGCGGCCTCTGTCTCTGGGTCACGCTTGTCTCGTCGCGCTCTTTTCATGCGCGAAACTCCCGGTACAGATCCTTAAAACCACCCAAGCTGCCACAGCGGCGTCTGTCTCTGGGTCGCGCTTGTCTCGTCGCGTTCATTTTCATGCGCGAAACTCCCGGTACAGATCCTTGAAACCACCCAAGCTGCCACAGCGACCTCTGTCTCTGGGTCGCGCTTGTCTCGTCGCGTTCCTTTTCATGCGCGCAACTCCCGGTACAGAGCCTTAAAACCACCCAAGCTACCACAGCGGCGTCTGTCTCTGGGTCGCGCTTGTCTCGTCGCGTTCATTTTCATGCGCGAAACTCCCGGTACAGATCCTTGAAACCACCCAAGCTGCCACAGCGGCCTCTGTCTCTGGGTCACGCTTGTCTCGTCGCGCTCTTTTCATGCGCGAAACTCCCGGTACAGATCCTTAAAACCACCCAAGCTGCCACAGCGGCGTCTGTCTCTGGGTCGCGCTTGTCTCGTCGCGTTCATTTTCATGCGCGAAACTCCCGGTACAGATCCTTGAAACCACCCAAGCTGCCACAGCGGCCTCTGTCTCTGGGTCGCGCTTGTATCGTCGCGTTCCTCTTCATGAGCGCAACTCCCGGTACAGATCCTTAAAACCACCCAAGCTACCACAGCGGCCTCTGTCTCTGGGTCGCGCTTGTCTCGTCGCGTTCCTCTTCATGAGCGCAACTCCCGGTACAGATCCTTAAAACCACCCAAGCTACCACAGCGGCGTCTGTCTCTGGGTCGCGCTTGTCTCGTCGCGTTCATTTTCATGCGCGAAACTCCCGGTACAGATCCTTGAAACCACCCAAGCTGCCACAGCGGCCTCTGTCTCTGGGTCACGCTTGTCTCGTCGCGCTCTTTTCATGCGCGAAACTCCCGGTACAGATCCTTAAAACCACCCAAGCTGCCACAGCGGCGTCTGTCTCTGGGTCGCGCTTGTCTCGTCGCGTTCATTTTCATGCGCGAAACTCCCGGTACAGATCCTTGAAACCACCCAAGCTGCCACAGCGGCCTCTGTCTCTGGGTCGCGCTTGTCTCGTCGCGTTCATTTTCATGCGCGAAACTCCCGGTACAGATCCTTGAAACCACCCAAGCTGCCACAGCGGCCTCTGTCTCTGGGTCACGCTTGTCTCGTCGCGTTCATTTTCATGCGCGAAACTCCCGGTACAGATCCTTAAAACCACCCAAGCTGCCACAGCGGCGTCTGTCTCTGGGTCGCGCTTGTCTCGTCGCGTTCATTTTCATGCGCGAAACTCCCGGTACAGATCCTTGAAACCACCCAAGCTGCCACAGCGGCCTCTGTCTCTGGGTCGCGCTTGTCTCGTCGCGTTCATTTTCATGCGCGAAACTCCCGGTACAGATCCTTGAAACCACCCAAGCTGCCACAGCGGCCTCTGTCTCTGGGTCACGCTTGTCTCGTCGCGTTCATTTTCATGCGCGAAACTCCCGGTACAGATCCTTAAAACCACCCAAGCTGCCACAGCGGCGTCTGTCTCTGGGTCGCGCTTGTCTCGTCGCGTTCATTTTCATGCGCGAAACTCCCGGTACAGATCCTTGAAACCACCCAAGCTGCCACAGCGGCCTCTGTCTCTGGGTCACGCTTGTCTCGTCGCGCTCTTTTCATGCGCGAAACTCCCGGTACAGATCCTTAAAACCACCCAAGCTGCCACAGCGGCGTCTGTCTACTTGAACAACACTCTGGGTCATACTTGTCTCATTGCGTTCTTTTTATGCACTAAACTCCCGGTAAAGGTTCTTAAAACCACCCAAAGGGACTTGCATCACACCCTTATCTTCGTTTCTCCGCCACATACTACCGCTCGGATTCCATACTGTCCCTCTGCGCTTGGAGGCGAAACTGCGCTAGAAGCACCAGCGTGTGTAGCCCTTATCAACACGCCTCACCGACACAAGTATACCCGGACCGTGCGCGCCCCTTAACAGCCGCACGGGTGAGGCAATGACGTCATCAGAACCGTAACGATAAGTAGCGTATCGGTCAGAGCGTTCCGGCCTTGCGGCTGTGGATACGTCAATTGCACGTCGCACAAGTTATCCTGAAACCTTTAAACACTACTATAAACTGAATTTTTCAGGGTGATAAACAATTCGAAAAAAAAAAAAAATCATAACTTGCACGTAACCCGTAGTGTCACTGTACTAGCTTTAAAACTAAAATCCTTCGAATCGCGAATTAATTCATCTTTTTTTTAAACTATGAAGTTAGTTGCTTACTGAAAACACGTATAGCGGCAGAAACAGCGCTGTTGCAACGCCTTTAGTTTTGAGCTGACGTAGAACTACAACCAGTATTTGAAGTTTCACTTCGAACGCGTGAGTCGTTCACACACCCGAGTATTCGTTTTGCTAGGTTCAGACTTCCATGGGGAAATATTAAAAAATTGGTTGTCTGTAAAGCCGGTTTACGGACGATAGTTTAACGTGAGAACGTCATAACAAAACATTGATGAAATGATTGCATACTTTTATGAATAAAATTGAATCATTTTTATTGAATTATCACTATTTTGTATGAATACAAAGAAGGAGTGAAATGAAATCTACAATTTAATTCATAAATTTACTTTCATTTGCACTCATTATATCAAATATGTTTATTACTTTAACGAAGAGATAACTTTAATTATAACTTTTATACATGTTTGCTATTTAACTTCTTCCAATCTGTGTTATTCTGTTAAGGATAGGACGATGATAGAAAAAGTAGGAAACGAATGGGAGTGTTTCAAGTTTAATGTGCCTCGAAAAAGTCAAATCGATGGTTGTTTCAATCGAGTGGAAGAGAGATAGATGCAGCGCAAGCGTAAATTGAGCGTAACGGGACACAGCGTAACGAACCAATGTGCGTTACGGGACACTTTTTCGTGCGTGCAACCGGCGTTCATCGATTTATTAGACGTTGTCACGTCAAAAAAATTGATGGTAGGAATAAAAATCTTTGCATTACCCACATATGTATATGTATGTACATATATGCACAAATCAAAAGAAAAATACCACGAACAGACTTATCACGAAATCACCATATCCAAAAGATAGAGATCTGAAATGTTGTACATAGCCTAGGTTCATCTTGTGTTCTAGCGATGCAATAATTTTTTTTTAATTTCAACTGTAATTTTAAATTGGGCTAAGGTCAAAACCCACCACTGGTGGGTATTCTAGCCATTATAAAAAATGTTATTGATAAAAAATAAATTAGAATATACATATATGTATTACCAACTACGCGATTCCATCTTTATAGGCGGTAGGCCGTTATAATTAAAACTTGTATGTGTAGAATTACGTTGCGAAGAACGGGTAGATAAACCAGCTATGAATATTTCCCAAAAAATATATATTTTTTTAAGTAGCAGATAATGATATGTGTAACATATAACCGCGGTAAGGAGATAATTCAGTGGCGTGTATTCGATAGACGCTCGGTAAGCAGTGCTTACCCTGTTGCTATGTTGCTTGGCGTAATGTAACAGTTTTTGCTATCTGGTAATTTCATCTCGTGTGCCAATGCGATGCGATCACCGTAGCGGGCGCGTTAGGTAGCGTGTCACCCGGTTGTCATGGTAACGTGAAAGCCGGGCGGGTTTTTTGGTATGGCGCGGCGGAGGGGGGAAAGGGTTCGCGTTTCTTCGTGAGACTACTTCGGTAATGTAGGCTCGAGGCCCGCTGTAACCAGAGCAGCTGGCCTTAGCTGTGTGTGCGCGGGCAGAAGTCGCGTTGTTGTGTCGTGCAACAAACAAATACCGGTAGAAATTTTATTTTTACAGCTTAAAAGGCAAGTTTTCATTGCGCAACAGTGTCCGTTTTAAGAACATTTTGTTCTGTTTTGGTGTTTACTGTTTTCGTTTTAAGTGCTAGCCAGTGACAGTGGCGTAGCCAGGATTTGTGTATGGGGGGGTGTTAAGAAGAATTCCCCCCCCCCTTCCCGTATTAAAGCGGGTGGTCCGGGGGTCCTCCCCCGGGAAAATTTGGACTTTAAGGTGTAAAATTGTGCTATTTTAGCAGTTTTCGGTACTTAAATTTAAATATTGTAATGGTAAAATTTTTATTAATTTTAATATGGAATTTGTTTTGAGTGATGAATAAGAAATTAATTTAAAATTTGTTGCTAAGGAGGGGGGGGGGGGTTGAACCCCTAACCCCCCCTCTGGCTACGCCCATGGCCAATGAGAATGTAAACATCAGCGACTGCCGTCCATGTGCCAACAAGGTAAGCTGTGAGTTCCGCAGCGTATGCTGTCTGGGATGGAGCAGGACTCTTAACCCGGCCCCAGCCGAGAACACAGCCACTGCGTTGTTTGCAATTTTTTGAGTACTGATTTTAATTCTTTTTCTTTTGAAGATAAAAAAAAAGTGTTTGGCAGTGGGAAGACCGACTCCTGACTTAGACATAAAAACAACAGGAAAATCTTTTGTTAGACATTTTAATTGTAATTTATATTCGAAAAAATGAGTGGTTAACAGGCTGCCCATTACTTGGAAAACTTTGTTGCTGGCCAAGTGCATTTTATATTTCTACCAGGAAAACTGCAAAAATAGCCCCATTTTGCACCTAGAAATCCAAATTTTTCCGGTCATGGGGGGGGGGGGGGAGAAGGTCGGGGATGGGTGAGACAGCTTACCCACACAATAACTCCACCACACGTCACTGGAGATAATTCATGTGTTCTGATATTGCAAATAAACTTACAATGCGAAACTCGGACATGAAATTTAACGCAGAATTCTCTAAAATAATGCCGAGCGTGATAAATACACGCAAATTGTGTTTATAAACTATATTTCTGGACGCGAATCACACGAAGTTTCCGCACCTGCCGATAGAATTCTCTGCTGGAGCAGCTTCGTCGACTTTCGAATAATTACATTTGCAGAGCGAATCTTTAAACCATATAATGGCTCCGTTAAAAGCAAAAGAGACTTGACAATTACTAAACCCCGGCTATGAACCCTATTTTAAACAAGGAAACTGTGGTTTCGTTCCTTGAGGAGTTTGTGCTGTTACGGAAATGTACGCTTAATTGGTGACTATGGTATTCACTCTTGGAGTGAGTAGCTGTGATAACCAGTAACGGACCAGTCACACCATTGGTGTTCCATAGTTATTCCCTCGATAATTTTAGCTTATTTTCCTTTATTCATCCAATTTACTGATTGTTATGCAGCCTTTAAAAATTCTAGTAAATAATTATATTGGGTAGACTGAAAACTATTAATATTTTTACTTATCACACCTTTCCTCAAGAGATTCAGCAAAAGCCCCTGTAAAGTTAAAACTTAGTCAAATCCATGCCATAATAAATTCTTATTTTGTCCACAGATCTTCGCCTCCTGCCTGCTGGCCCTGGCGGCCGCCGAGCCCGGCTACCTGGGCGGAGCGCACCTCGCCTACAACGCCCTCCCAGTGGCCGCCGCTGTCTCCAGCCAGTACCACGCCCAGGACGAGCTGGGCCAGTACAGCTACGGCTACTCCGGAGACACCTCTGCCAAGCACGAGACCCGCACCCTGGACGGCATCACCCAAGGCGGCTACTCCTACCTGGACGCCAATGGCCTGGTGCAGAGCGCCAGCTACGTGTCGGACCCCGTGAATGGTTTCCGCGTGGCCGCTACCAACCTGCCCGTGGGACCGTCTGCCCCCGCCCCGGCCGTCGTGGCTCCCTACGCTGCCGTTCACGCCGCCCCCTACGCTGCCGTTCACGCCGCCCCCTACGCCGCCCTGGCTGGCGCTCCGCTGCCCGTCGCCGACACCCCTGAGGTGTACGCCGCCAAGATCGCCCACTTCCAGGCCCACGCCGAGGCCAAGGGCCACCTCCTGGGCCGCAAGAAGCGCAGCGTCGGCTACGGACACGGCATTTACGGTGCACCCGCTGCTGTCGTCGCCGGTCCCTCTCGTAGCTTCGCCTACTCCACCGTCGCTGCCGCCCCCCTGGCTGCCCCCGCTGTATCCACCTATGCCGCTGCTGTTCCTGCCTACGCCGCCGCCGTCCCCGCCCGTAGCTTCGGCTACTCTACTGTGTCCGCCCACGCCGCGCCTGCCGTCGTCGCCGCTGGCCCTGCCGCTATCTCTACCTATGCTGCCGGCGTTCCCGCTGCCACTGTGGTCGCTGCCCCCGCTCGTAGCTTCGGCTACTCTACTGTGTCTGCCCATGCCGCCCCCGCTGTAGCCACTTACGCCGCTGCTGCCCCTGCTGCTGTCGTCGCCGGCCCCGCTCGTAGCTTCGGCTACTCTACTGTGTCTGCCCATGCCGCCCCCGCTGTAGCTACTTACACCGCTGCCGCCCCCGCTGGCCCCTCCCGTAGCTTCGCCTACTCCACAGTCGCTGCCGCCCCCCTGGCTGCCCCTGCTGTAGCCACCTATGCCGCTGCTGCTCCTGCTGTCCTCGCGGCTCCTGCTCGTAGCTTCGGCTACTCCACTGTGGCTGCCCACGCCGTGCCTACAGTAGCCACTTATGCTGCTGCCGCCCCCCTGGCCGCCCACGGCATCGCCGCCGGCTCCAGCCAGTACCGCGCCCAGGACGAGCTGGGCCAGTACAGCTACGGCTACGCCGACGGCAACTCCGTGAAGCACGAGAGCCGCGCCTTCGACGGCACCACCCACGGCGCCTACTCCTACGTCGACGGCCACGGTCTGGTGCAGAGCGTCAAGTACCACGCCGACGCCCTCGGCTTCCGCGCCGTGGGCACCAACTTCCCCGTGGCTCACTAAAAATTACCATACATGAAATATACCTAGTATTGACCCTTTCATTTCATCGTCCATCTTCACGTAGACAGTATGAAAGTTCTCTTCGTCCCTTAGCATGTACTTTCCACAAATTTCTGTAGAACCACGTGTTTTCCAGTGATATCAGCATGATTTCGGCAATCAAGTGAGAGCAATCCTGAGTGAGCGACTTGTCCACAGGTTTGTCAATCAGCTGGGCAAATGTCAAACAGTTGTTTTTTGATAGTGCCAGAGCTATTGAAAACTTGGTGATTTAGATTTAGAATGAAAATTTTTATAATTTTAAAATAATACCATAAATATAAATATTTACCTAAAATGTTTTAAATGTGTGTACCTACCATGCATTGTTTCGATGTAAGACTGTCATGTGTGTGAAATTTTTTCACATCATTTCACATTTATTTTATAAAAAACGAGACTGCATATGTGTATATATGTTATATTTCTAGCTGCAATAAATATATTTATGAGAAGCATAATAACTGTTTTCCTACTTTCTATATTAAGATACCTTCTGTGTTACTTATATATATACTTTACACACAACATATTTTAAATGCTTTTACTGCTACAGTTTAAATTCCTTATAAAATAACAATGTTATAACAAGCATCAAAAATTGAGTAATATGTTGGAGAAATGATAAAAAAAAAATACTTCAAGAATTTATATCATTTGATTTTTTTGGTCTTTACTTAAACTTAAAGAAGATTATTAGAGTCTGTCATACGCAACGCAAGTCAGGGAAATTAAGGTTTGACTGTACCTTTGTATGTAGTTGAAACTGATCCCAGCATTTGCCTGGGGTGATTTCAAGAAACAATAGTGTTACGATTTACCGCGGGGTTCGTAAAGATAGCCCAATTAATATATTTCACTACACACACAGTTTTATTGATGGCCACTACTGATGTCACAATTAATCTTATAAAATAGCCAAATAATCAATTGCACTTAAAAATGTTGCTTCATCAGTCACTCGTTTTTTACAATCCACACACCTCGCTGGGCCGTACCTCTGGCGCAACTCTCGCCGCAGCGCCCCTCGTGGATCTCAGCCGCGGGACTCCGTCGCCGCACTCCGCCGCCGCCGACGCACTTGCCTTCGCCGAGATACCACTCGACACCTCGCTCGGAACTTCGCTTGGAACTCCGCCGCGCCCGCGACACTGTGACCCGGAACTGAACTCTTCGCCCTGGAACCTTCGTCCTGGGACTTCGCTGCTATATCGCCCGAAAACTCCGCCGCGGGAAAACTCCCGACTCCACTGAACTCATTCACTCCCTGCCCTAGAACCTTCGTCCAAGGACTTCAGCACTCTGCCGCACCCGCGGCACTATCGCCCCGGAAGCTCCACCGCGGGAAGGCTCCCGCCTGAACTCTCTCTCTCTCTGAACTCTCCTGCTGAGGCCGATGTCCTCTTTTTATATATCAACCACCATTTCTGGAACTTACAAGCGCGGTTGGGGCCAGTCGCGTCATTCCGCGCCGACACGACGGCAGAAATTTCTCGAAACACGTGTCGGCGGCTCGCGTAACTCCGCAGCTGTCAGGTTTCGGATGTCAAACTAACAGCGCCGCGCGGGGAGCTGAGGGTTGGAGGGTGGGGAAGCGGCGACCCAGGTGCGCACAGAACATCTCATGTTACGGCGGCATGTGATGCAGCCCAGCTAGCTCTGCACCTGCGCGTGACGTGGCCTTGCTCACGTTCGTAACAATAGAATACCGAAATCAGGACGGTTAGTACGATATCCAACCCATATCTTACCAAATACGCGTTTAGGTGTTGCGTTATCTTGTTACATTTAGAACATTCCTCTTGTTTATTAAAAATATTCGAATAATATGTGATGAAAGCTTACACATACTCTGCCGTGTTTTAAGCACTGAACTACAACATAAATTAATCACAACTAAAAATCTATTTATAACATGTAACATTCTTTTTGTGGTGTAATAATGAAATGTTATTTTTGATCGTGAATAATCAGTAGGTTCAAACGATAACACTTTCATCCAGAAGGATAAAATTACTAATATTGTTGGCTTTGCCTTTTTAATAGAAAGTCCGATGAAAGTATCTACTAAAGTAATTTTGTATTTTTAAGATACTAAGGGTAGATGTATTTTAAAAAATTAAAAAGAAGTTTAATTACGTATAAAACTAAGAATAATATCCAAGAATATTGTGACCCACATGCGCTAACACCAATAAAAATCTGCAATTCATTAAAGCCCAGAAATCTAACAACTGTGTACATGCAACATCTTTAAATATGTAATGTTTTAATAATTTACCTAATATGTACGTGAGTTATAACTAATGCCGGTACAAATCACTGCTATCATATACAAAAAATGAATTACAAGTATGTTAACAGGATGAACAAATGTTTGCGTTTTTTAAACAATATTGATTTTAAGCCTCGAAAATAAGCGAAGTGGCACAATGTTAAAAAATACTTTTACTGTTTCCGAATAGTATATGTTCTATACTGACGCAGCGCCTACCAGAAGATTAGGCTGCTACCTTTAGTGAGAAACATATTATTTCGATGCTAGCGCACGCACACCTACACACACCAACACACACACACACATACATACATATATATATAATGTTACGATCGCGCTAGGCTGCAGTGCTTGGCGTCGCCGCGCTCGTTCGGCCTGTCTGCGCCCCCTTCCACCCGCATCCTCTCCCTGGTATCTCGTGTCATACTATCTCGCGACATCCTGACCACCGCAGCGCGCACCTGCCTCAGATCGACTTACTTAAAGAGCCCGCACTGCGGCATTAAAGGACTCAGACATGTTTATCGGCGCGTTTTGTGGGAACCCGATGCTTGTTGCGTTTATCGGCGTTCTTTGAGCAGCTGCCGCATCCTTCGAGGACTCACGACGCGTTTCTGGGCATTTCGACGGCGAAGGTCGCGCGATATCTCGGAGAGATGCCCGATTGTTCTGGACGGGAACCCAAGGGCTATATAAGGAGGTTTGGCCGACCTTCGAGTTGAGTTCAGTGGGGAGTTCTCCCGCGGCGGAGTTTCCGGGCGATAGTGCCGCGGGTGCGGCAGAGTGGCGTAGTCCTTGGACGAAGGTTCCAGGGCAGGGAGTGAGTGAGTTCAGTGGAGTAGGGAGTTTCCGGGCGATAGAGTCGCGGGCGCGGCAGAGTCCCGAGTGAAGTGGCGAACGAGTCGTCGTGTGGGATCTCGGCGAAGGGTGTGACGGCGGCGGCGGAGTGCGGCGACCCACGAGGGGTGCTGCGACGAGAGTTGCGCTGGAAGTGCGGCCCAGGGAGGTGTGTGGAACGAGTAACTGGGGAATTGACATTTCTTTACGTGTAATTAATTATCTGCCAATGCAGAAGACTATTTGTAAGTGACAAGTAGTGGTAATAAATAAAACTGTGTGTGTGATAAAAATCTTTAATTGGGCTATCCTTTATGAACCCGCGGTAAATCGTAACTATATAAATATATATATATATATATATATATATATATATATATATATATATATATATATACACACACACACACGAATAACCTCTCACTGACTCAATCATCGAAAATTCTCTGAAACTGTAAGAACTACAGACTTTACATCTGGCATATATATTCCTTTTTCTACACAGGAATCAGCTAAAATGCAATATGTAGTTGGTTCATTGTTATTTTTTGAAATGACTTTCAACCATATTTTTTGGATTACTTCCAAAGCAAAGGCCGTAGCATTTTCTATGATGACACCAGGACAATGGCTATTCCATTATTGACGCGTTATTTGTATCTATGGCAACGGCTACTGCAATGTTGCAAGTTACAATGTTGGTACCTCATTCACAATATAATCCTAATCCAATCTTACCATCATTAATTATTATCTCTGCCGTCATATGGACATGGTTTTGGTTAAATAAATGCTAATTCGAAAAAACCTTAAAATTATATGGCGTATTTGGTTTGTATTTCTTCCCATTTATCCAAGTTAAAAGGAACTAAACAAAAAAAAAATTGGTTGTCTGTAAAGTCGGTTTACGAACGATAGTTTATCGTGACTACGTCATAACAAAACATTGATGAAATGATTGCATACTTTTATGAATAAAATTGAATCATATTTATTGAATTATCACTATTTTGTATGGATAAAAAGGAGTGAAATGAAATCTACAATTTAATTGATAAATTTACTTTTATTTGCACTCATTAAATCAAATATGTTTATTACTTTAAGAAGAGATAATTTTAACTATAACTTTTATACATGTTTGCTATTTAACTTCTTCCAATCAGTGTTATTCTGTTAAGGATAGAACTATGATAGGAAAAGAAGGAAACGAATGGGAGTGTTTCAAGTTTAATGTGCCTCGAAAAGGTCAAATCGATGGTTGTTCCAATCGAAAGGAAGAGAGATATGCGGCGTAAGCGTACAATGAGCGTAACGGGACACAGCGCAACAGGACAATGTACGTAACGGGACAATTTTTCGTGCGTGCAGCCGGCGTTCATAGATTTATTAGACGTCACGTCAAAAACGAATGTTTGATTGCTTTCTTGGCTTACGTTTGTAGTCCAAACCCTCATCAGTGACAGGAATGGTTCACAAGAAACTTGTCCCGTTAGCAAGAGTGATGTGCAAAGTTTTCATGCGTGATTATTTCATTAAACAAAATTGTATAACAATTTTTGGGGACTCCCTATAACACTCCTGACAACCTCATTGCGATGCTTATAGCGTGTATTTATTACAGGGAGTCATTTCATATGAACCCGAATCCGTGAACAAATAATTACACGGAATCATTGAGTCGCCTTAATGAAAGTGAACACAACAGCCTTACTCCCACTCAGCCAACACCGTGTCTCTATGAACTAGCTATTTGCAAGGCATCTACACACACTATCAAAACAAATATATATATATATATATCTATATCTATATATAAACCTATTAATCTAGAACACATTACATATTTACCAAATATTTATATAAATGCATCACGAGATAAATACGTTAGCCCCGGTGAATAAATATCAGAATATTGGCTAGGAGGTTTATCGAGAACAACAAGAATGAATGGTTTAATTACACAATAATATAAAAGATGGTACCATTAAAATTTAAGGTCCGCTTAGAAGCAGATCCAAAATCATTACTGTCATCACCCAGATACCACAACCAACCGCCAAGAGCGGAGACTAAATATTAAGTCTTGCAAAAATTCGATGCTTGTTTACGTATGTGACCCACGGCAATCGCCGCTCCAGGGTAGAACTTCCCAACAGTTACGTTATGGCAGTTTGCAAGTTAATTTCCCGTCGAACGAAGCGGGACGTATCGCCGCCGTTACTCGCCTTGAATGCCAGGTCGGCTCCCGAAACTCGTTGCGTCCAGACGCCCGTTCCAGCAGCACCTCCCGGGCCGTCCAGACGTCTCCAGACGTCTCCAGACGTCTACAGAAGGACGACGGCGCGGGCTACGAGCGCTTCCAACCCGTCGGTCGTCACAAGCCGGTGCACAGCCGACAATTTACTGAACGAAGCGGGGGTGTTCGTTTCAAGTCGCTACTCGCTCTGGTCACATGCAAGTGTATCAGGACTTCGCAAACCAAGTGCCTCCACAGCGAAGTATCAAAGTCTGTTTCACGACACAGGGCTCTTAAGGGGCCCGCCTCGTCAGGGGTGTATGTGTGATAGTGAGGAGGGATGATAAGCGCGGCGCTCGCTGGTGCTTCTAGCGCGGTATAGCCTCTAAGCGCAAGGCTCTGAACTGGCGCGCAGTCTTCTCGTCGGCACAGGATAACTGTGAAATTTGAGCGGTGACCGTAACATTATATGGCGGAGAAATGAAGATAAAGGTGTTATGCAAGCCCCTTAAGTGCTTTAAAGAATCTGTACTGATTGTTTTATGCCTAAAAACTACTCTGAAAACACTCGTTTTAGGCATTTTAATGCTTCTAAAAATACAGTTTAAAAACTTAATCCGAAATTAAAAGTACTTTTAGGTCCCCAGCGAACTCTTAAATGCTATTCGTAAATAGGCCCCACTCGGATATCTTGAGTAGTTTTTAAATCGCGTTGTTTTTCCTGAAGCTCTGCACACCGTATGTATGCCCAAGTAGGACGACCACCGCTACTCTTACTGCAACTTCTGGCCGCCGCCGCCGCCGCTGCGCGGAGCGAAAACAACTTATCAGAAATACTACGGCCTGAGTCTCAGTTACCACTCCACTGTCTTCTATATTGTCCCCACAACAATTACTCAGCATTGGCGACGAGTCATGTTCAAACGTAATGCGTGTATCACCGACATACAACCCGGCGGGCCGCATCTTGACGGTGTAGTCCCCAGGAGTTGTCGCCCGGTGGTCTGCTTCTGGTCTCTCGTGTCTCGGATCGAAGGGGTCTATTTATACTCGATTCCACAACGGTCAAAACCGGGGAAGACTTCTTTTCACAGACGAGAGAGCCAAAACCCGAAGTTCCCCGAAGTTCATGTTTTTTCCCCCGTATCTTTTATGTAGCTATCCTAACCAAATCAATCGTCCACATGTTTTAAAGTATTCATAATGTAGCTAACCTAACCTAATTGACCATTAGTATCCTTTTATCAACACTGCCATATTTATTTACAATGAACAACAAAAAACCGAAGATACACGGTCGGACGTTTGGCTCTCTCGTCTGTGAAAAGAAGGATTCCCTCAAAACCAGTACATCCCAGCTGCTGGTGGGAAAAGCGCGGCGGACTTCCGCCTTTGGTTCGGCGGGAACCCGACGACGGCCGACAACATCCGAAGTCTGCCGTACGACATGCGCGCAACCCGACGTGTTGCGGGCGGTATCACCGCGTACATTAGGGGCAGACACCACAATACCTCCGGGTGCGTTAGATAATAATCAAATTGTTTTTTAGGTCACCGTAGAAATAGGGATTAGTCTACTGCCAATACATTCAATTTAAATTAAGATATATATTATGCATTTTTAAAATTTGTAAAATAGTGCACTAAATTTTTGTAACAAAAAAAACATGTTAAAATTACAGATATTTTGTAAATTGGTACATTTACATTAAAAAAACTGTATTACTACGAAAAAAATAGTGTTTGCAGTAATACTGAGTTCGACTTCTTACCCGGGAATTTGTTCTTTGTGTTGTCCCAGTACCTCCTATACTTAAAGTTAATTTTAAACAGTTCCCTGAATAGCTTTCCAGTATTAACTGCGCACATTAATAAGCAAAATAAAAAAAATAAAGTTCATTTATTGAATATTCGATTATATTTTCCATGTTTAAATAAATTATGTTTAAATGAACATTAAGTTCGCATTTAAAATAAGATGTGGGTTTGAATTCCGCACCTTAAAATTCAGTTTTCCACGTGCCTCCAAACCCGCTCCACAGTCAAACGAAAAATTCTACAGTATGACAGTGCATTCGATGTGTAAACATCAAGGCTGTCGGAATACGGCATTTAGTACGTGAAATTACGTCAAAATGAAACGGAAGTCGATGAACGGAAACGTGTAAACAAGAAGGTGGACCCAAGTGCAGCAACATAGATACAATGATTATATTACATATTCTCCTTAATTCCCAACTGTCTTAGTACCACAGTGGTAGCACATGCCCTAGATGAACTCAAGTTCAAATCTCTTCACTATAAAAATGTTTTCTCCCTGTTTTTAATAAAATTATATTATAATAGTATTGAATAAGCTCAATAAGGTTAAGGTTTGTTATTATTAAGTATTTAAAGACTTATTCAGTCGTTTAAGCAATATATATACATATACATATATATATACACACAACCATATACAAAACCGGGGTTTAAAATTTTTTTCAAGTCTTTTTCGCTTTTATCGGAGTCGTTTCTAATAGTTTAAAATGTCCTGCTGTTTCGTGCTGCTATCTGCGCGCACTGGTGGCAAGCAACGTTTACGATTCGGGCATCGAATTCTAGCGGCGTGAGTTACGTCCAGAAATCGTGTTACTTGAAAAGCGAATGTTTATTTATCATTAGGGACCGGAAACATTCGCGGGTTCAATGACCTGCAGGATGAACTCCATAGTTCTACGTACACTCGGTCAAATGTCACCCACTCATTGGCTGCTGTGTTGTGAGACGTCCCAAAGTGGCAGCCTGTGATTTGATATAGCTTTGGTTGGGTGTTTCGTATTGGCGCAGAGTTACCCAGGTGAGTTGTGAGCCAATAGCAGAGGCAGCACTGAGGTATAACTATTTGTATTTTAGCCTGTCGCGAAATGAATTCGCGAATTTTTCCGGTCTCTATTTATCAGTATATATTATATTACGCTCTGCATTATATTTGAGGATTCTACGTTAACTTTCGTGACCGATTTCCATATTACAAGTTTATTTACAACATTAACAAAATTAGAACACATTATACTGGCGAGTACTGAAAGACTCGCACACTTGTTTTTACAGTGTCATCTATTTGTACCTAATGGTGGGAACAGACCTCAGTTCCCGAACTGTCAAACGGGTTCGTCTTAGGAAGCTTATAATTGTTTGTCTGTGCTGTCGGTCGTTGTTGTGGTGTCCAGGAACTATCGTCGCCTGAGAATTGGAGTGTTCTATGTCCATTGAAGTCGGAACTGAGATATAATCATTTGAAAGTTCAAATAAGTATGAATATCATGACATAGAACAAAATAATATCGGTCTTAAATTAAGAACAAACATTTTTATGTGCGTAGACGTGTGTGGATATAGCACAAATGAATACTAATATTAATTTCGTGTCCATAGCATAAAAAACATAAAAAGTGGACATAGAACACTCCAATTCTCAGGCGGCGATATGTTCAGTAACATCGCTGGGTTCGTCTGTGCGTCGCTGTTTCATCTTTGAATTATTTTTTGACGTGACAACGTCTAATAAATCGATGAACGCCGGCTGCACGCACGAAAAAGTGTCCCGTTACGCACATTGTTCCGTTACGCGGTGTCCCGTTACGCTCATTGTACGCTTGCGCCGCATCTATCTCTCTTCCACTGTTCCACTCGACTGTTTATAAAGTGAAGTGGAAAGTCAATGTGGTTTTCATTGCTTATTACAACAAAAATTTCGGCAATAAAGGTTAATTATTCTTTCATTTTAAACATATTATTACTAGTATAATTTCAAGTATTTATTCTTTTATTATTAAAATAAAAATATTATTTTATTATTAAAATAAAAATGATTCAATTTTATTCATAAAAGTATGCAATCATTTCATCGATGTTTTGTTATGACGTTGTCACGTTAAACTATCGTCGTAAACCGACTTTACAGACAACCAATTTTTTTGGATTCTTCTTTTTGTCGCTGTGTTTCCCGAGGTCAGTTTTTGTTGCAACTGTCTGTAACTGTAATTTCTTCCACGGAATGCTCTGGGAAGGCTATGCATTCAACTTGTTGACATCAGCTGATTTTTAACAGCTCCGATAAAAGTGAAAATAACTTGAGGGGAAAAAAAATATACCCCTGTTACGGACCTGATTTATGACAAGGAATTTTATTTCAAAAAATTCCCACTTTTGAAAACTCACAAAACCCGTTATTACTATAAAGTGAACTTTGAATCACGCCATCCGCAACAGATGGCAGCACCATGGTTGTTACACATTTCCGTTCCACGCGACTGCCGTCGCATCCACGAAATTACTCCCACAAAATGCCGCACGAGAGCTAAGACGTTACACATAATAAAAATTTAAATAAGGACATTTAGTACCTTGCGACTTGCTATTTTTTTTCCAGTATAAAGCCGAGGTTGAAGCAATAAAAACGTGTAACCACAGCGCAGGTGCGACGGTATGACGACTTCAGGACGAAGGTCGAGTCGTTGTCACGTGGTGAGCGTCCCTCGGCCTGGGACGACCGCCCAGGTGAGCGAGGGCGTAGTCCCCGAAAATAAGTCGGGGGAAGGGGGAAGAGGAAAAATCCTAACACGATACAAGAAAAAAAAGTAACTCCAAGCGAACAACCGGTACTCGACGTGGTAGTTAGGTAATCTCTCTAGCCTACAGCGAAATTGTGCTTTGGTTCTTAAAGAAACGTTGTAAATAATTAATCTCTCCCAGATTATTCCCCCCCCCCCTCAAAATTCTGTCTCATGGGAAACTAGGAACGCGGAATGACTTGACCTTGAAGGATCGCCGTGTGACCGGGACGCATCTGGTGTTTTTTTTTTTTTAATTAGAACAGTGAGCCGATTGTGACATCGGCTTAAAGGAATATGGATTAGAATATTTGCCAGTCACGAAAACAAATCGGCGAATTTTTCCGATCCATAGTAATTAATATTGTTTGAGGGCTTCTCCTGTAAACTTATCACGATGGAGCTCTTGAATTTTATGTTTCGTCTAAAAAATTTAACGCGATACTGACCAAATGTTATGTTATAGTGGAAAACGTCACGAAAACGTTCACAATTATAATGACTTGCGT
The DNA here is from genome assembly GCF_032445375.1 of Bacillus rossius redtenbacheri. Taxonomy (NCBI): domain Eukaryota; kingdom Metazoa; phylum Arthropoda; class Insecta; order Phasmatodea; family Bacillidae; genus Bacillus; species Bacillus rossius. The sequence goes on from NC_086342.1 coordinate 22,357,103, forward strand.
TTATGTTTTTCAGCTCGGATTTATCGTCAGGAAAATATATGGTGAGAAAGTGTGTGATCCAGCGATAAATGCAATAAACGTACAGAACGGTATTTTAAACAATAGTTATGACAATAAAATGAATTAGACGTGTGAGCATATGTCTGGCTGGCATCACGAGTTCAACATAAGAGTATAAAGCACTGGCTCGCGTCTAGACAAGTTATGTGTGTTAGACAGACGGGATGATAAGCGCGAAGCTTGCTGGTGCTTCTAGCGCGGTGTCGCCTCTGAGCGCAAGGTTGCGTGAACCTCCGCGCAGTCTTCTCGTCGTGCATGGAGCAACTATGAGATTTGAGAGGCACAGGCAACATTATATTTATATGGAGTAGAATGAAGATAAAGGTGTAATGCAAGTCCTTTTAAAACAAGTAAGTTAAACCATATTCATCACTATTCTAAATATTCAGTTTCAAAACGGAATCCGGAAACAGAACTAATCCTCCGCCCTTGGCGTATCTTTGAATGCTTTTCGGAAACAGACACCACTGGGATATCTTGAGGAGTATTGAAATCGCGTTGTTTCATCTGGATCTCTGCACACCGTGTGTGTGTGCCCGGGCGGGCGGGGCTCTTATACACGTGACGTAGAACTCCACCTCAATCATGCCCCTCCCCCAACACACACACACACACACACACACACACCAATGCGGAAAGGCGGAGTCCCTGGGCGAGTCATGCATCACGCGTGCCACCGTCCAATTCGTCGTCGCCGCAAAAGAAACAATCTGCCAGATGCCTGATCCCGATAGGCTGACGTATTTTGATTTCGATGTTCTTTTATTTGTTTTTATTGGTCCGGCACCGGGAGCGCGCGCGGTGGGCGGACCCTGACGGCGCCGGAGTCGCGCCCCGGGGGTGTGACCTTGGACAAGGCCGCCGCGGCTGTCGGCGGGGATATATAAGCGGCAGGGTCTCAGAGGACAGACGTCATAGCCACCTGCGGACAGCTCAACCCGAGACAGCCATGAGGGTCCTGGTGAGTAGGCGTTCCCGAGTCTTAGCTCGTACTGTCCCAAACTATGTATACGGCATGAACATAAAAAGAATGTACCAGTTATAAATTTTTAATATTATCAAACTGTAAGCGATGTAGAGTTTCGGTTCAAGGTCGCAATTAATGAGCAGCTGAAAACAGTTTTAAGATAAGGGCAAGCGCGAGTACCAGTGGCGTAGCCAGGATTTGTGTATGGGGGGTGTTAAGAAGCATGGGGCCCCCCCGCCCCCATATTAAAGCGGGGGGTTCGGGGGCCCTCCCCCGGGAAAATTTGGATTTTAAGGTGTAAAATAGTGCTATTTTAGCAGTTTTCGGTACTTAAATTTAAATATTGTAATGGTAAAATTTTTATTAATTTTAATATGAAATTTGTTTGAGTGATGGATAAGAAATTAATTAAAGATTTGGTGCTAAGGGGGGGGTTTGAACCCCTAAAACCCCCCCCCTGGCTACGCCCCTGGCGAGTACTGCTTTGTTGTTTTCTCGCTTGCAGCGCCACCTACGCGAATTGGCGACTCCTGAGCGTAATTTCCCCAATCAGTATAGGGTCGACCTGTAAACTTTATTTGGCAACAGGATGGAGCACCTTCCCATTGTAATCTCTTTGTACGAGAGTGGTCGAACGTCGAAGTCCCTGAAATTTTGTATTGGTCGTAACGGTCGAGACGACAGAACTCTTTTTCGCTGGCTTCCACGTTCACCTGACATAACGCCAAGCGATTTTTTTTTCCTTTAGCGATTTATAAAAGATCGTGTCTACATTCCACCGCTACTTAATGATTTGTCATGGTAGAGACACAGAATTGAAGAGGTTATTGCTTCCATTACTCCGGACGTGTTAGTCAATGTGTGAGAACTATTGAACTTCAGGTTGGATGTATGCCGTATAATTAAAGGTGCACATATTGGACATTTGTAAGAAAAACTAAGTTAGTTTACCTTCAATTTGATGTATGATTTGTTGTAAACAGTATAAATGCAATTGTTATAATATACCATTGAAACTGGGATATTCTTTTATGGACATGCTTTACTTCGTGGTTTTACACTTTATTGATTTGTAAAAATCTTAGCTCTCTGTTTACGGCATTCGGAAGGAGTAACTTTGTGATTGAAACGGAAGTTGATTGGAACGGAATGTGTCCCTAAACACGGTACTGCCACCTGTGGAAATATCAGAAATCTCTAATAGATAGCGGACCCGCTTGGTTCATCCATATATATTATCATTTGCGAACATAAAGGGATGTATTAAGAGTATTGGAGTGCCTAAGTAAACTTTATAATAATAAAACTATCCTTTAATTCTTTATGTTATAATTTATAGTAGTAAAACAAATTATGACAAATTAAAAATACATAAATTTGCTGGCATTACAATTTTGACAGCCCTTAGCTAAAATAATAATATAGCGATTGTGCAGCATCCATAATACTTTAGAGACATAACACAATATTACCCTACATACATTCGACACCATGTTTAATAAAATGTTTCGTGATTAAACTTCTACTATTAAATCTTAAATGTTGAATCAACTCAACAAGTTTAAGGTTTATTTGTAGGCTGATTTTACAGACTGATATCTGTCATTTAGGCAAAAACAAATATACACATACTTAGTGTTATAATACATTTTGTTAACAATATTTCTGGTTAGTTTTGTTTTAGTGAATCTATTGGCCTGCAAATTTTAGTTTGAAAAATAGCACCACGTTCATTATTCTATAGATAACAAACGAAATGTTAAATATATTTGATACCATGTTTGTTTCAAGACCGTTTTACTGCCTAAAAAATTACAGGTATTTGAAAAGTTGCGATTACATCTTGTTATGACTATTCAAGTTTACACAAGGTTTTCCCTTATAGTTTTACTACCATACAGTTTTCTTTGGCACACCAATACACTTAGTACATGCCGTAATGTTCGTGAAAGTTAATATGTACGGGTCATGTTGCCACACGTGGGTCCACCATCTTGACGACTTCGGATATTGGCATTGGACTTACAACCTGTTGTATTTGTCGTTGTGTAATGCTTGTTTATTTCATTGAATTTCTGATGCATACTAAAATTTCACACTCAACGGGCCTAAAGAAGTATAACCTCAAAAACGCAGGCAATTATGATACCGGTCAATGGGGAAATGTCACATGTTTAGCGTTCTATATTCCTGTTGTTCGGCTAGCCCTGAGAAATCATTAGTAGGTACCATCTTGTTAAACAGAATTATAGTTAGGTTTTTAAAAAGGGGAATTTTTTTTACCGCTTTTTCCTAAAAATAATACTTTCCTTATATGTATCACGCTCGGTATTATTTTTAAGAATTATTAGTTACATTTTGTGTCCGAGCTTCATATTATAAGTTTATTTACTAATGAGATCCCATGAATTTGCTCGTTAACGAGGTTATATGTTTGCATATCACTGACGAGTACTGATAGACTCGCTTACATACATATTTTTAATGATTTCATAATATAATCTCATGTAATTGTAAAAGGCTTTTTCTACTAAACTTGGTCTTATTTAAATGTATTTACTAACTTAAAGGAAAATTTTATGTCAGTCCTAGCATGTTCTGAAATTATGAAGTCCTATGGTATATACAGTTCTGGATTAATCTTTCGTATGTAGTCTTCATCTTCTATTATTTTTAGTATAGAATGAATAAAAATCAATAAAAATTAGGGTTTCCGAAGATCTTAAAAAACTCAGCTTTCTATGGTTGTGGGAAAACGTATTTTTACCCACGACGGAACGGAGAAGGTGTATGCGTTTAGGGGAAGAGGTTGTTGCCATTTATCTCCAAAACGGTTTAACGAATGTAGATACGAATTTCTGTAAAAGGTTTGTGATTCATCGGCGGTGTTTCTTAGATAAAAATTGTCACATCGAAGTGTTTTTTAATGGACAAGGTTTGAAGGTTTCTATGCGAGCCAATTTTTTTTGTAACTCGCCACCAGATGGCACTGAAGCGCACCAACTTCTAAACCGTTCAACCGATCGCCATGGATAAACATAACATCATAGGTCATAGACATACAAACAGCTATTGTTTGTCATTTCTCTATGAATGACCACTTCATTATCCATTTTGCTTCAACTCGCGGACAATATATCACCCTGTGTTCAGCCCGGGCAACGCCGGCTAATACAACTAGTTTATTAGGTTGTCTATACAATTATTTATTGTTACAATAAAATATAAAACAGTTGCAGTTTGCGATATCTTAAAAGATATCGCAATTTAAACATCACTTTCAACAAAACTGTGCCGGCCGCACAGGGGTACAATAAAAAAAACATAACATGGAGCAGTACGGGGGTAAAAGGTAGGGGTGAAATATATCGTAAGACACCAAACATACAGAAGGACAGACAAATATACTGATATTTAGACAGTAACGTAGGAATTCTCTAAAAAGTATAAAATTAAAAGCAATATTAAAAATGTAGAAAAGACCCATGAAGAATGTAAACGTTGTAATATAAACAGGATTAAATACATTTTTGAAAAACCTCCGACTAAATGATAGTAAGTAACGAAGGATAATAATAAAAAGCATTTTAAAAAAGAGTTGATTTGTTCGCGAAGACTGTCATATAATAAACTAATTATGACTTTTCTTAGTGATTCATTACCTTTATGTACCTATTTGTTTTTCGTAGAGATAGACACAGCTGTAATATCAAATACTAGCTGCCCGACCCGGCTTCGCACGGCTATAGTAATGGAAAAAAAATTAAGCCACATCTCCCATTTACAGTAATGGTAAATAAAAAAAATTCAGTGAAAATTTATTACAATGCTGTATAATGTACCGGAGAGAAAATGAATAGCACCGATGGTTTCCCGACTCGTGCACGCAACGTACAACTGATGTACCCGTACTTCGCTACGGCAGTCTACAGGCAGATCACTCTTGCACCTCTCATTATACATGCCTCTCCTTGTGGGTACGCCACTGCCGCGCGATGCCCGTTGCCATGGAGACGCAGAAGGCATGAACAATGCAAAATCCTGTTCTCATGCAGACAAAGTATCCACTGTTGCCTGGTTTTAACCACCCATGGGATCTAATTTTCGGAAAATGTCATCCTGCGTAACATAAGGAACATTACTATAAAGTTTCAAGTCTGTAAAATATATATACTTGAAAAAAAGGGCAATTTTAGATATTTAAAGTACCCGCAAAATTTCAACGGTGATGAGGACTGCACTAAAAATGAAATAGTCGTTGCCATAGAGACGAATGAAGCATCAACAAAGCAACAGCCGTTGCCATGGTGATTTCCTACCAAAAACTGGAAATTTTGATATATTACGCCCCCGAAACTCCTCTTGGGATCGGATTTCCGCAGAATCCGTTCTTAGTGAGCGTCTACATCACAAAATGAGTAACTATGCTAAATTTCAAGTCAATCGGGTGTATAGTTTTAGAGATCTCGTGATGAGTGAGTCAGTGAGTAGTATTTCGCTTAATAAACTTCTAGCGCCTGCGGCATTGTCAACACACACTTCGTACTTGTACTGCATGTTGTATCTAACCCCCTCCAACGCATTTGATTCTAAATTGGACTTTTAGTAAGGATCCCTAATGTTATTGATAATATAATATAGCCTATAGCCTTCCTCGATAAATGTACTATCCAACACTGAAATAATTTTTCAAATCGGACCAGTGGTTCCTGAGATTAGCGCGTTCAAACAAACAAACAAACAAACAAACAAACAAACTCTTCAGCTTTATAATATTAGTATAGATAGGTAGGTACTACACATATTCACCTACCTATTAATGTAATGACAAACCCAAGAAAATCCGTTGGGCCTGCCATTGCCATCTCTGTTCCAAATTTCAATTATAATAAAGCAGTATAGAAAAGCTATTATGTGTACCAAGAGATGCAACAATTTATATCAATTAAAGAATACATTTATTTACGTACCAACGCAAATTCAATTACTTAATCACAAACTCATAAAACTGCAAAATTTTAGTTCCTTTCGGATCAGTAATTAATGGGTTCAAACAATAAACACACAAAAAAAAAAGTTACAAAATTTTCTTTGTTAGTACCAAAAATTCCATATCTAAGAAATGGAAATTTGTTTTATAAAGAATTATTTATATATTCAAACTAACCTAAGTGAGAGGCAAGAACATAGATATGACTTACAAACATACCATTAACTCACATAGCTGGGGTATATATCGTTTGATGGATTCGATTACAGTTTTTTCGCAAAGATTTATAGTACACTCACCTTTGTATGTTATTTCGTAGTACCATCACCACACAGTGATATAAAAAATACTTAATATTTATCACATCTGCGGCAAAATTCGAACTAAATGATAATGCAAATGCGATTCTAGAGTCCCTCTCATTAAATATCGTCGCTCTATTCGTCAGATTATTCATTGGCATCCTTAACATAACGAAATAAAGATTAGAAAATACTCAAACATTTGAAACAGAAAGGAATAGGATTGCTTTAAAAAATGTTTTTTTTTCTGGTGTATTTGGTCTTGTATCAGAGCAGAAGAATTGGAAACGTTAAGATGTTGGATAGTTTGTTGACAGAATCACACACACACACACACACACACACACACACACATATATATATATATATATATATATATATATATATATATATATATATAAAATAATTAAATGAATACACAAATTGTGCATTATATGTACTACAAACGAGAAAAGTGTAATGTAAAACAATAAAAATATAAACTGATATAAAACATTTTACTATTAGTACATTAATATATTTAAAAAAAATACAAATGAGAATCTGGAATAATATCACAAATTATAAAATTAAAAATACATCCATAAATTGTAATGCATATTTGTCATGAAATATTTATTAATGACCTTGGTTTGTTGTTTTGGAGAGTGGGAAATGACTGAAATTTGCCAGTTGGTAGCAGCAAAAGAAAATTACAAAATATATATGTTTTTGGGGTCAACTACTAAGGCATTATTCAGTTTGGCGAAAAATACTCTAAGCAATATGGAGAGCTAGGATTAAAAAAAAGAGATCAGTTATGTAATCTATGAATAAAAAGTTAAATTATATCACCTGTACTTGAAAGTGAAGAAATTATAACTGAAGAATGTACCCATTATAATTTTGTCTTTACATATTCATAGTTTTTGTTTATTAATGCAGCACTGATACTTCAGGCCTCCTGCTCTGCGGTTCCTATTAAAGAGATGAATGGAATGGTTACGCCGTTTCATTCCGTTGACCAAGGTCCAAAGCTATTCAACTTGGTACTGTTTGATGGTCACTGAACACATCTCTAATCGATCTGGGACCCCTTAAGAAAAAAAAATTATTCCACCGGATCTTTCTTAACTCTTCCTAGCACTTCCTCTAGGTTATTATCTTTTAGATATGTGGTTGCTCACTGCACCAACCCATTATTAGGAAGGTTTATTTCTCGGTGGAATTTCTAAAATTATTGGAGATATCTACTACTACTGAATAGCCTACCACTTTTCAGGCCATAGGATTTTCCCATATGATATCCTAATTTATTTTTAATTATGTATTAGGCTTTTCCAAACAAGTTTTATCAGCATGGCAGCCTCTAAAAATGCAAGTAATAAAACTAAAGAATATTTTCAACTCAATAGTTGGAGGTTCCCCTCCTATCTCCCTACCCACGAGTTAACACTTTACAGCTATTAAAGTTCTCATAACTCATAAATCATCAGAACCTTTTTTTCAATGCTTGAAAACCCAAAAATCCCAGGGCCGTTAACAATCAGTGGGAAAAGTAGAGAAAACTCAAACCAGCTATAAATATTACAGTCATTTCAACTAGCTTGCTCGTTACAAAATCACGAGGACCTGCACCATACGCCTCCAGGTCTTACTATTTTTATACTTTTTGCATGGAATCTGGGTAGAGAACCAGCTAATTCGGAGGGTTTGGGATCTGTACCCTCATACATCAGCCCACTGTAACTAATTACACCCCTTTCGAGTAACAAAATACATCTAGGGCATAGCGACCATCCATTTGAAACTTTTTTTTTAATTGGTGACTAATGGAAGCACGAGAAGCTATATGTTTACTATGGGTATCAAGAGAATTTGATTTGACATCACTCTATACTGATGCACATATTTGGAGGACAAACTTGAGGCACATTTTAATCATATCTTAATATCCCATAAGCTCAGGTACTTACTTTGAAACAGTCTCGAAGCAGTTTGGTTCTAGGTAGCCTTCACCTACAAGGTGATCACTTTCCTGTGTGCAAAACCACTGGTCACCCAGTACATTTTCGACAATCTGATCCGAGACCCCGACAGTTGTGCACAACAAAGTACCCACTTCGGAAAGACTTCATGCTCATTACCAATACTATGGATTGGAAAGATCGAGAATAGGTTACGTTTTAACAACTAAAACACATTTTTTATGCTAATACTTAAAATGAAAATGTACCATAATTTACTATTATAAGACTTTGTACCGAAGTTAATGGTTGCACATACAATGCTCTTCTCCACAGATCATCGCCTCCTGCCTGCTGGCTCTTGCAGCAGCCGAGCCCGGTTACTTGGGAGGAGCACTTGCCTACAATGCTGTTCCACTTACATCTGGGGTCATCAGCCAGTACCACGCCCAGGACGAGCTGGGCCAGTACAGCTACGGCTACTCCGGAGACACCTCCGCCAAGCACGAGACCCGCACCCTGGACGGCATCACCCAAGGCGGCTACTCCTACCTGGACGCCCACGGCCTGGTGCAGAGCGCCAGCTACGTGTCGGACCCCGTGAATGGTTTCCGCGTGGCCGCCACCAACCTGCCCGTGGGACCGTCTGCCCCCGCCCCGGCCGTCGTGGCTCCCTACGCCGCCGTTCACGCCGCCCCCTACGCTGCCGTTCACGCCGCCCCCTACGCCGCCCTGGCTGGCGCTCCGCTGCCCGTCGCCGACACCCCTGAGGTGTACGCCGCCAAGGTCGCCCACTTCCAGGCCCACGCCGAGGCCAAGGGCCACCTCCTGGGCCGCAAGAAGCGCAGCGTCGGCTACCTGGGCTTGCCCGTGGTCGCCGCTCCTGCCCGTAGCTTCGCCTACTCCACCGTAGCTGCCCACGCAGCACCTGCCGCGGTGCCTGTCTCTCCCTACGCTGCAGTCTCTCCCTATGCTGCAGTCTCTCCCTATGCTGCAGTCTCTCCCTACGCTGCTGTCTCCCCCTATGCCGCAGTCTCCACCTACGCCGCCCCCGTGGCGGTCGCCGGCTCCAGCCAGTACCGCGCCCAGGACGAGCTGGGACAGTACAGCTACGGCTACGCCGACGGAAACTCCGTGAAGCATGAGAGCCGCGCCTTCGACGGCACCACCCACGGCGCCTACTCCTACGTCGACGGCCACTGTCTGGTGCAGAGCGTCAAGTACCACGCCGACGCCCTCGGTTTCCGCGCCGCGGGCACCAACATCCCCGTTGGTCCCTGAAGTACAACATTGAAGTGTTGAAGTCCTTGAATCTTTTAGGCTAACCATTATGGTGTGTCCAACAGGGTTCTGAATGTTGACGACTCTCGGTGTATTCCGTGAAAATGCCGCTGTTAACTGTCTTGAATGTTTATTAGCTGGGCAAGTGTATTTGTACAGTGCTTGAGCTAGTAACATTTTCTTGTCTTCCGTAATATGTTGTTATTTATGCATAATGTTGGACAATATCAATGAAATTTTTTAGAAACAGTAGATTTTTTAAACATTTTATACCTGTATGAATTTTGTAAATAAATTCGTGCGGTTTTATTTTCTAAAATCAGCACACTTTTAATACAAAGTTACTTATTTGTTTGCATAAATAATCTGTTGAACTTATGAATTTTTTTATAGCCAACCAATCCACTTGGAAAACTAACAAAATTAAATTTAACACTATAAGTGTAAAAAATTAAATATGAAAAACTATACTAAAATCGTCAGATTATGATAAGTCTTAAGAGGATTACAAGCATAAAAACAAGATTATTACTCTTTTGCTAAACAGCTTCAGTGGAGCCAAACTCTATATATACAACTTTAATTTAAAAGATCGTTGTATAAAAGACGAATTCCACAAACGTATATTAAATAAATAGTTAGCAAAAATTATATTTATTTTATCAACTTCATACAACTGAAAGGTGCATTTTTGCGATAGTCGATCGAATCAACCATTATATTTATACGTAATATTTTAATGAATTTTGGAATTTTTGGGTTAATAATAACAGATTTTCAATATGGCGTTCAAGATGGCCGACAATATGGGGTTTGCTACATATGACAGTCTGGCGATTGGCACTACTGCACCCGAGCGAATATAATATAAACAAATATGGCGGCAGCGAACTTTAGCAAACGAAAATAATTGTGGGAGAATCCAATATGGCTGCCATGACATCATACCGGTTGGCTTAGTATATATTCAAATAGATCACGAAAAAGAAACTCTGCCCACAAAAATGAAATTTGGCTTTTTTTGCTGAGTGCTGGTTTGTGGATCGGGAACAGTCTCGATACTGGAGTCTCGATGCTGCCTCGAAGGCGGACTGACGCGTCCTTCCTTGGGAGGGTCACGGCATCGCCTAGTATTCGGTACACTTCTGGGGCCTGATGCGTAAAACGTAAACCTCAGGGAATTGCATCGGCCTGTGGAGGGCACGGTATGGTTTATTGAATAATAACTTCGTCAGTGGTTAACGATATAATGCAAAAATGTTAAGTGAATGATCATTACGTTAAATGCGTGGTTAATCGAACCTCTAGCAGCCAAGTTTTGTGAGCGGCAATTTTCGAAGTGAATTGTTGCTTCGTTTGTCTGATCTCGCAACAAGTCTTGTGAGTTCACCACGTACTAGCCGGATCATAAAGTAAAGCAGATCAAAAGACGTAACTGCCGGAATTCCTGAGAAAAAGAGTAACAGGCGATTTGCCTAGCGGCGGTTTGCCTAAACATGAATTCGTTACTGCGATTTGCCTAAAGTCATTTCGCCTAAAGGCATTTTGCCTTACTGCGATTTGCCTAGCGGCGATTTGCCTAACGGCGTTTTGCCTAAAATGTTACTATGATGACAAAACCTCGTTTTGCCTAATGGCGAATTGCCTAACGACATTTTGCTAATGGCGATTTGCCTAACAGAGTTTTGCCTTGCCTAACCTAACCTAACCTAATCTAACCTAACCTAAGCTAACCTAACCTTACCTAACGGCGTTTTGCCTATCAGCGGTTTTCCTAACAGCGATTTGCCTAACGGCGTTTTACCTAACGGCGTTTTGCCTAACGGCATTTTGCCTAACGGCGTTTTGCCTAACTCCTATTTGGCCAATGGCATTTTGCCTAAACGGCATTTTGCCTAAAATTAGGCAAAACGCCTTTAGGTAAAACGACACATGCCCGAGAAAAGGGCTGGACAAAGTAGTTCTTGTTTTGACTCCCCAGCCGTCGCCAATGGGAGATGTACGCTGCGTAACTAGGGTCGACCAGGCGATATGATACTGCGGTGGTTCATCTTGCATTCCGCATTACGGAGATGAATGGACAACACTAATATCTGTCTCACACTTATGATTGCAGGGCAGAGAAAATTGTTAACATTAAAATGGTTATATTGTGTTCCATCAAAAAACTATATTTAATTTAAAAGTATTTTCTAAAGCTATAAAATAATGTCTTTTGACAATATTACTACAGCTGTTTACATTATTAAATAAATTAATGTTTAAACATCCATTATTGTTTCGCAGGTAAAACATATCTGCAGCAGTTACAGTAGTCTCGCTAGTAGTATGTAAATGGGCGTCCGGCGCCAGGGTTCAGGGTTGAGGTGCTGGTGCCAGGTCAATGACCGATTGCTCTTACGTCACAGCGGCCATCTTGGATGGTCGTGACCTTGACCTTTGACCTTGAAATTGAATTTGATCATCAAAACGTGTCAAAATCGCCCAAAATTGGGCAAAATTTGCCCAAAATTCCTCAAAATAGGCCAAAATTTACATTTTTGTGGGAAAAAATTCCGCCAAAAATTCTCAAAAAATTCCTCAATTCAAAAATCAGGATTTTGAAAATCCTCAAAAGTAATTTTGCCTTAGAAACCACGAAAATTCCTAAAAGAGGCTTAAGCATCCTTGTCTACAGCCTCCGATAAGCCACTGACGTCATCTAGGATCATGACCGCCATCTTGGATTATGTCGTCACTGTTGCAATTTCCGTTAGGTCCACCATCTTGAAAATCTTTATTTATTATCCGATTTTAATGAAAAAAAATTTAAAATTTATAAAAAAATTAAATTAATAAAAATTTAATAAAAAATATTTAAAAAACAAGCATTTACGACACGGAGCTCAGAGTCCTCGGTTCGAACACGACGAGTGCAAAAAAATTAAAAACGGCGACAAGCTCCTTCCTCACAGTGGCTGCAGTCAGACTGACCCCAACCACTTTTTACCATTCATATATATCATCAGTAGAGCCACGGAATTTTCGCGCATTCATTTAGTCGCAAGCTAGAATGCAAACCTCCACACTGTCACACTGTGTTCATTATTGGACCGCAGTTATTTGGACACGCCCCTCTACGACCGTGAGCCAATGATGTCCAGCTAGGAGAGAAGTAAGCTAATCAGGTAGTTACAAATAACAAGGATAAAAATGTTCTCGCTAAGAAATAAACCAATGGGAAAGTAAACATGGGTCGAGCACACCTATAACTTTGAATTCTATCCTGAGGCCAGAGGAATCCGCGAAATTTCCGGGACTCTAATCATCAGGTAGTATGACGTTATGTCCGCCATCTTGTCTTTGTTTGCTGGTAGCCATAATCATTGTATCGTCAGCTAGAGTGCGCTGACACCACGTTAGTTTAATTCGCAACCGCTAGAGTGCAGTAATCATTTATTATTACAATGACACCCGCCATCTTGAAATTTGGGCGCCATATTAAAAATCTGTAATTTTAATGCTAGAAATTCGGGAAAAATTCCAAAATTCATTAAATAAATTTGTAATCTATATAATGATTGATTAGATCGAATAAGGTCCTTGGTTCGATCCCTGACCGATACCAATCAACTTTATATAAAAAAACTACCACAAAAGTGTCAGGTTCGAGAAATAAAACACTGCAAGTTCTATTAAAAACTTTTATTACATAATTTCTATTCTACTACAGGATCACTTGTGAAAGCCGGCAATCTTATAATAATTTAGTTCCGCATCGGTGTGAAATGACTAATTCTTAGCTCCAATCGGCTTATGCTAGACAGAGACAACCAGAACCTTTACTGACATAGTCCTCCTCTTCTTGACAGAGTTTCTGGATACCGTGTTTAACAGTTTTCTTCACATCGTCAGAACTGTAAATTACTGCAGCCGATGTCTTGAATGCACATTTCTTCTCTTTGTCATCGAATGGATATGGCTTTCCATATAAACAGTCCAACCACAAGTTATATTTCAAAGGTCCGTTTGTTGCTACGTCATCAGTAAGCTGATTGATTATGTTCTGTCTGATATCGTCAAGAAAATTACAAATGTCTTTCGACTCACTAAGCGTATTTAGATAATAGTAGTCTTTCAATGTTCCACGAAATGCAGACTGTGCCAAGTAGAAGCCATTATCATTCACCTGTAGAGCACCGAACACAGTCTTAGGTTTAGTTCCATTTCCAGATGCCATAGCAATCGGTTGCTGCACATCGATTTTTTTGCTTGTACGCTCACGAGTCACCAATCTAAAGCGAGGAGTCGAAATGTCAGCAGGTAGTTCAGCAGTAGGCGCACAGACTTTACCGTTGCATTTGTTCGCATGTCGTCGCCATTCATGACACTCATATTAGCGAAACTTCATGCGCTATGGATTCTTCTTACATTTACTCCGTTCATGTCTTCGTGCATCATGGGAACACGCAAACGTCATATCGCAGTAGCTGCAAGGATACCGTGGTGATGAAGACGGGTCTTTCAGACCTGATTCAGATACTGACGTTGCCGCAGTTGTATCATTTCCAGGCATACTCTTATGCACATCAATCATTCGCTGTTGTATAGAAACCTTTACTTTCTGTCGCGCAGCTGGTCCTTTGCATGTCTTCATGTGCGTTTTCATATTATCTTTTCTGGCAAACTGCCTATGACATTTCTCACAAACAAACATTTTACGATAAAGGTTCTTGGCACATTCGCTCTTCTCGTGGCGTCGAGCATTGCTGTTGTTTGAGAAAATCTTGTCGCAGTAACAGCACCGATGTTCGTTAGTTCTTGTCAAATCAGCAACCATTGAAGCCTCCATCGAGGGTGAAACAGCGTTCGTCGAGGTTTCCTGTACAGTCAGCACTACCGGTATTAAAGTCTCTTCTGCTGGTGGTATATCGACTGTTGAAGTCTCCTCCAGTGTTGACGTCGACGTTGCCAACGGGATTTGCCCCACCATCGTCGTCGCTGAAGTCATGGTTCCCGTAGTTGATGTACAACCTCCATCGAGTTCAACGTTAAAGACGGTAAAGATGCCATCGAAGTCTCAAGAACAGGTAATTACGCGACTTATGCACCAGAATAAACAAACTAGGTGATCCTTACACCATCGTCATCAGTAACAAACTGAGCGACCTGCTGTCTAGGACTCGCTTATATACATGCAACGGATGGAATAATACGCTAGTCAAATCAAGAACCATTTACTATAATACTAGAGTCAAAACAACATTTAAAAAAGAGGATCATATGATCGAAAAAATTCGATGAGGTGTTATACGTTCGTGTCTCATGAATTCGATCTCTCCAATATACGCTAGGCTCCAAGAGCTAAAATTCGCGCCATTAGATACAAAGCTCCAACACGCAATGCACGCAATGTACGCGCAATACACGCAATAAATGTAATGAACACACAGTACACGCAGGAAACGAAATGAAGAAATAGTACACACAGTAAACGGAACGAACACGTAATATTCTCGCAATTGACGCACAGTAAACGCAAAGTACACGCAATGTACGCAATGTACGCAATATACGCAGTGAACACACAATGACTACGCTTCGTTCGCGCAGGACAAGCATTTAATGAAAACGAAGACGTTTGGACGGAAATTCTATAAAACGAAATCGATCGTCAATGATAAGTTAGGATATAATGCCACCAACAGTCTATGAATCCATCAGTTTTTAGTTCCATAAGTCATTGGCACCAATAGTCATTGGCTCCATCAGTCATTTACTCAGTCTTTCGGCTACAAAATTCATTGGCTCCTACAGTCATTGGCTCCAACTGCCTTTTGTTTCAACAGCGCCAATGATATTTAGCCAGAATGCTACGAGTCTAAAAGGATCTAGCTTGTTACGAGTTATACATGACTGCGAGACTGCATGGCTAAAATACCGCGTGGCTACGAAACTACATGTCTATGAAGCTACTAGGATACAAGTCTTCTCGGCTCCAAATGCTCCAACAGCTCCAAATGCACCAACCGCTCAAAAAAGGCTCCAAATGCTCCAAAAGGCTCCAAATGCTCCAAATGCTCCAACCGCTCCAAAATGCTCCAAATGTTCCAAAAGCTCAAATGCTCCAACAGCTCCAAAAGGCTCCAAAAGGCTCCAATTGCTCCAACAGCCTTTTGTTTCAACAGCGCCAATGATATTTGGCTAGAATGCTACGTGTCTAAGAGACTATGAGGCCGCAAGGCTACGAGTCTTCAAGTTTACGAAACTGCGAGGATACAGGTCTACAAGACTATATGAGTACTTGACCACGATGCTGCAAGTCTATAAGGCTCCAATTGTCGCATCTATCTTCGGCTGAATTTTCTCTTTTGCTCCAACTGCTCAAACAGCATTATGTTATGTTATAAGATTACAAGGCTACTTGGTTACGTAGCTACAAGTCTACAAGACTCTAATTGACGTATCTGTCTTCGACGGAATTTTCTCTTTTGCTCCAACTGCTCAAACAGCATTATGTTTTAAGATTACAAGGCCACTTGGTTACATAGCTACAAGTGTACGAGGCTCCAATGCATCATGATTACGTGACTACGAACCATGTGGTTACAAGACTGTGCGATTGCAAGTCTTCATGGTTTAGTGATCGCGAGGCCACAAGACTACGAAGCTACCAGAACACAAGGTTACGTGATTACGAGGCTACAGGACTACGTAGCTTCCAGAAAACAAGATTACGAGACTGCGAGGCTACAGGACTCTAACTGACTACAATAGCGCCATTCAGTGGAGAGAGTTAATTTATCTCATGCAAAATAACCTGTTTAAAGTAGTATCGATTATTGTCAACAGACGACACCACATGTTGCTTACAGGTAAATATTATTTATTTCTTTTATGTAGGATGCGGGATGCTCACTAACGATCGCAAAAGAAGGTTGGCTTCGATAGATACCAAGGAGAAGGAAGTTCGTCTTGCATGTTAGTGCTTCACAGATATCTCATGGTATATTATTTGACTGAGTACCTGAATAAAATTACCTGTCTTAGCCACCAAGTTCAATGCAGTTTGTCTCAAAACATATTATTTGACTGAGTAATGGTTGTTTATGTTTTAAATTCCACCTGGTAAAAAAAATTGCAAGTGTTGAATTAGTAGCAGAAATTCACGAATTGAATGTAACTCCAAATAAAATGTCATGTCTCATTAGGTAAAAAATAATTCATGCAGAAAGCAGTTTCTCAGAATAGACAGAAGCACTTGAAGAATCCGCAGGAATAATCAGGAGCACACGGAGAAAACCTCCATCATATTAACAAGAATAATCAGGAGCAAACGTATTGACAAGAATAGTCGGGAGCACACGGACAAAACCATCACACCTTTCTTTGATATTTGAAAATAACTGAAAAAATATTTAATAAAAATAAATAATAAAAGATTTGAATTGAAATTTTTTTTACTAAAATACATAAATATATTCTGCTAGCTTGTGAACTTCGCATTGATGAACCAAGAGAGTTCTAGTACAAGCCAGAATTTTATGTATTTTTATTATTTATTTTTATTAAATATTTTTTCAGTTATTTTCAAATATCAAAGAAAGGTGTGATGGTTTTCTCCGTGTGCTCCTGATTATTCTTGTTAATATGAAGATGGTTTTCTCCATGAAGACTTTAACCGCACAGTCTTGTAACCTCATGGTTCGTAGTCACGTAGTCATGATGCATTGGAGCCTCGTACACTTGTAGCTATGTAACCAAGTAGCCTTGTAATCTTAAAACATAATGCTGTTTGAGCAGTTGGAGCAAAAGAGAAAATTCCGTCGAAGACAGATACGTCAATTAGAGTCTTGTAGACTTGTAGCTACGTAACCAAGTAGCCTTGTAATCTTATAACATAACATAATGCTGTTTGAGCAGTTGGAGCAAAAGAGAAAATTCAGCCGAAGATAGATGCGACAATTGGAGCCTTATAGACTTGCAGCATCGTGGTCAAGTACTCATATAGTCTTGTAGACCTGTATCCTCGCAGTTTCGTAAACTTGAAGACTCGTAGCCTTGCGGCCTCATAGTCTCTTAGACACGTAGCATTCTAGCCAAATATCATTGGCGCTGTTGAAACAAAAGGCTGTTGGAGCAATTGGAGCCTTTTGGAGCCTTTTGGAGCTGTTGGAGCATTTGAGCTTTTGGAACATTTGGAGCATTTTGGAGCGGTTGGAGCATTTGGAGCCTTTTGGAGCATTTGGAGCCTTTTTGGAGCGGTTGGTACATTTGGAGCTGTTGGAGCATTTGGAGCCGAGAAGACTTGTATCCTAGTAGCTTCATAGACATGTAGTTTCGTAGCCACGCGGTATTTTAGCCATGCAGTCTCGCAGTCATGTATAACTCGTAACAAGCTAGATCCTTTTAGACTCGTAGCATTCTGGCTAAATATCATTGGCGCTGTTGAAACAAAAGGCAGTTGGAGCCAATGACTGTAGGAGCCAATGAATTTTGTAGCCGAAAGACTGAGTAAATGACTGATGGAGCCAATGACTATTGGTGCCAATGACTTATGGAACTAAAAACTGATGGATTCATAGACTGTTGGTGGCATTATATCCTAACTTATCATTGACGATCGATTTCGTTTTATAGAATTTCCGTCCAAACGTGCTTCGTTTTCATTAAATGCTTGTCCTGCGCGAACGAAGCGTAGTCATTGTGTGTTCACTGCGTATATTGCGTACATTGCGTACATTGCGTGTACTTTGCGTTTACTGTGCGTCAATTGCGAGAATATTACGTGTTCGTTCCGTTTACTGTGTGTACTATTTCTTCATTTCGTTTCCTGCGTGTACTGTGTGTTCATTACATTTATTGCGTCTATTGCGCGTACATTGCGTGCATTGCGTGTTGGAGTTTTGTATCTAATGGCGCGAATTTTACCTCTTGGAGCCTAGCGTATATTGGAGAGATCGAATTCATGAGACACGAACGTATAACACCTCATCGAATTTTTTCGATCATATGATCCTCTTTTTTAAATGTTGTTTTGACTCTAGTATTATAGTAAATGGTTCTTGATTTGACTAGCGTATTATTCCATCCGTTGTATGTATATAAGCGAGTCCTAGACAGCAGGTCGCTCAGTTTGTTACTGATGACGATGGTGTAAGGATCACCTAGTTTGTTTCTTCTGGTGCATAAGTCGCGTAATTACCTGTTCTTGAGACTTCGATGGCATCTTTACCGTCTTTAACGTTGAACTCGATGGAGGTTGTACATCAACTACGGGAACCATGACTTCAGCGACGACGATGGTGGGGCAAATCCCGTTGGCAACGTCGACGTCAACACTGGAGGAGACTTCAACAGTCGATATACCACCAGCAGAAGAGACTTTAATACCGGTAGTGCTGACTGTACAGGAAACCTCGACGAACGCTGTTTCACCCTCGATGGAGGCTTCAATGGTTGCTGATTTGACAAGAACTAACGAACATCGGTGCTGTTACTGCGACAAGATCTTCTCAAACAACAGCAATGCTCGACGCCACGAGAAGAGCGAATGTGCCAAGAACCTATATCGTAAAATGTTTGTTTGTGAGAAATGTCATAGGCAGTTTGCCAGAAAAGATAATATGAAAACGCACATGAAGACATGCAAAGGACCAGCTGCGCGACAGAAAGTAAAGGTTTCTATACAACAGCGAATGATTGATGTGCATAAGAGTATTCCTGGAAATGATACAACTGCGGCAACGTCAGTATCTGAATCAGGTCTGAAAGGCCCGTCTTCATCACCACGGTATCCTTGCAGCTACTGCGATATGACGTTTGCGTGTTCCCATGATGCACGAAGACATGAACGGAGTAAATGTAAGAAGAATTCATAGCACATGAAGTTTCGCTGCGATGGGTGTCATGAATGGCGACGACATGCGAACAAATGCAACGGTAAAGTCTGTGCGCCTACTTTTGAACTACCTGCAGACATTTCGACTACTCGCATTTAAATTGGTGACTCGTGAGCGTACAAGCAAAAAAATCGATGTGCAGCAACCGATTGCTATGGCATCTGGAAATGGAACTAAACCTAAGACTGTGTTCGGTGCTCTACAGGTGAATGATAATGGCTTCTACTTGGCACAGTCTGCATTTCGTGGAACATTGAAAGACTACTATTATCTAAATACGCTTAGTGAGTCGAAAGACATTTGTAATTTTCTTGACGATATCAGACAGAACATAATCAATCAGCTTACTGATGACGTAGCAACAAACGGACCTTTGAAATATAACTTGTGGTTGGACTGTTTATATGGAAAGCCATATCCATTCGATGACAAAGAGAAGAAATGTTCATTCAAGACATAGGCTGCAGTAATTTACAGTTCTGACGATGTGAAGAAAACTGTTAAACATGGTATCCAGAAACTCTGTCAAGAAGAGGAGGACTATGTCAGTAAAGGTTCTGGTTGGTCTCATTCTAGCATAAGCCGATTGGAGCTAAGAATTAGTCATTTCACACCGATGCGGAACTAAATGATTATAAGATTGCCGGCTTTCACAAGTGATCCTGTAGTAGAATAGAAATTATGTAATAAAAGTTTTCAATAGAACTTGTAGTGTTTTATTTCTCGAACCTGACACTTTTGTGGTAGTTTTTTTATATAAAGTTGATTGGTATCGGTCAGGGATCGAACCAAGGACCTTAGTCGATCTAATCAATCATTATATAGATTACAAATTTATTTAATGAATTTTGGAATTTTTCCCGAATATCTAGCATTAAAATTACAGATTTTCAAGATGGCGGGTGTCACAGTAATAATAAATGATTACTGCACTCTAGCGGGTGCGAATTAAACTAACATGGTGTCGGCGCACTCTAGCCGACGATACAATGATGATGGCTACCAGCAAACAAAGACAAGATGGCGGACATGACGTCATACTACCTGATGATATATATGAATGGTAAAAAGTGGTGGGGGTCATTCTGCCTGCAGCCACTGTGAGGAAGGAGCTTGTCGCCGTTTTTAATTTTTTTTTGCACTCGTTGGGTTCGAACCGAGGACTCTGAGCTCCGTGCCGTAAATGCTTGTTTTTTAAATATTTTTTTATTAAATTTTTATTATTTTAATTTTTTTATAAATTTAAAAATGTTTTTTCATTAAAATCGGATAATAAATAAAGATTTTTAAGATGGCGGACGTAACGGAAATTGCAACGGTGATGACATAATCCAAGATGGCGGTCATGATCCTAGGTGATGTCAGAGGCTTATCGGAGGCTGTAGACAAGGATGCTTAAGCCTCTTTTAGGAATTTTCGTGGTTTCTAAGGCAAAATGACTTTTGAGGATTTTCAAAATCCTGATTTTTGAATTGAGGAATTTTTTTGAGATTTTTTGGCGGAATTTTTCCCCACAAAAATGTATATTTTGGCGGATTTTGAGGAATTTTGGGCAAATTTTGCCCAATTTTGGACGATTTTGACACATTTTGAGGATCAAATTCAAGGTCAAGGTCAAAGGTTAAGGTCACGACCATCCAAGATGGCCACTGTGACGTCAGAGCAATCGGTCATTGACCCGGCACCAGCACCTCAACCCTGAACCCTGGCGCCGGACGCCCATTTACATAGGTAGCCTACTACTATCGCTAATTCGGAATTGTCGAGAATGGACTCTGTCCGGATCACCGAAAGTTCGGTTTAACCGTAATAAACTTTAAAATGTACCAACAACACTTTTTGTAGGAAAAAGAAAAAAAATTCTTGCTGATTAAAAATCAAAGTTTATTCATTATAAAGTACTTAAGAAAGCTATCTACATATATAATATGTATTAAACATGCATAATTAAAAATGATAAAACAAAGGCTGGAAACATTTTACAATTCACTCGTAAAAGTCTGTAATATTCTTTTGTTTTAATGAAGATTGCCGTCGCGTCGTTTCGCCATGCGATGTCGTAAGCGCCTCAAGGTCAGTAGCTCGGCAGACGATGTGTCGTTTTGCTTCTCAAAGTAACTCAGCAACCCCCACCAGCATTGTAGTCGCTTCGCCATGAGTTGGGCCACTTCCGTACCTTCATCGTCATCTTCCGAACTGTCCGTTTTAGTTGCCGTGTTTGCAAGGCACGCCTCAACGATTACATCTACAGTTAACTTTTGATGACCAATACCTAGAGACCTGTAAAATTCGCGGATTCATTTCGCGATAGGATAGAGTCCAAACACTTTTGACATTATTTTGCTTCAGTGATTGGGCCACAGTTTATCTGAAGGACTCTGGGCCAATGAAAAATCTTTAACAAAAGAATTAGCGAATCACGATCATTCCAGTCAACAGGTGTTACGAGTCGATAACCAATCAGCAGATGTAATTTGCACGAGTGCATAGAGGATCATGGAGTCTATTCTTTAGGGATTTGAAATCGCGAATTTTACAGGTCTCTACCAATACCTATACCCATTCTGATATGTCATTCTCCTCCACGTTTGCACAACCCACCAACTGTTGAAAAAAAAAAGTCTTACAAAATCAAAGCTAGTTGAAGTTTGTTGAGTTTCGTCTTTGTCCCTGGTTTTCCTGTGAAATTCTCGGCCACAATGTTTTTCCAGCTTTTTTTTTTGAAGTGTTGACGGCTTAATTTATTCCCACGCTTCTGCAGCCAAGTAAATGACAGTCTTAGTGGTCACTTTTAAAAAAAATATGATCCATTAAGTTAGCTGACCGGTCTGCTTCTTGTCTTTCTAAAAGAGACAAGATCAATTTTTTTTCCTATATCGCCGTTTTATTGCTTTAATTACACCTTGATCCATAGGTTGTATCGGGCACGTGTCGTTTTGCCTAAAGGCGTTTTGCCTAATTTGAGGCAAAACGCCGTTTAGACAAAACGCCGTTTAGGCAAAACGCCGTTAGGCAAAACGCCGTTAGGAAAATAGCCGTCAGGCAAAACGCCGTTGGCCAAATAGGAGTTAGGCAGAACTCCGTTAGGGAAAACGCCGTTAGGCAAATCGCCTTTAGGCAAATCGCCTTTAGGCAAATCGCCTTTAGGCAAATCATCTTTAGGCAAATAGCCGTTAGGCAATTCGACATTAGGCAAAACGCCTTTAGGCGAAATGACTTAAGGCAAATCTCCGTAACGAATTCATGTTTAGGCAACCGCCTTTAGGCAAATCGCCTGTAACTCGTATCAAAGCAGTCACGTTTGATGGCAGAAATTTTACAAAAATTTCACGATCTCGTAATTCTTCTTCACTCGGGTGACACGGTGCATTATAAATTAACAACGCGGCTTTTCCTGGTTGGTTTTTGTCTGTTAAAAACTTTTTTTATACGATCAAATGTTTCAAAAAACTAAAGTTTAAAATTTTTTCTGTTCATCCTTACCGACTTTTGTGAAGTGTACTGGGCTGGAAGAGAATTTTTATTAAGATTTTTAAGGGCCATTGGTTTAGCCGTTTTGCCTATAAAAAAGTGGAATTTTCAAATCTCCAGAAGCGTTACTACGAGGAAGCAAATTCATGTTTTTTTTTACCTTATGACCTTTGGCTACAGAATCCAATTTAAAAATAATTTTTTTGGAAGCATTTTGTAATTTAATCCCATTTTGTCAGCATCTTTAACAAACTTTTCAAATTTTACTTAAAAATCTTCACTTGCACTATTGTTACCTGACAAAATTACACCACTTACACCAAGTTCACTAACACAATGTCGATATTTCCAACGAGACAACCATCCCACACTGGCAGTATAAAAAAAGGGCCATCTTATAATAATTTTCCATTGAGTATGAGCGCGAACGCTTGTAATGTTACGCCCGACAGCGGAACGCCTTGTTCACGTTGCTGGCAAAACCAAATGTACACAACCTGGTCTAAAGATTCTTTTTTAATGTGCTTCTGTTACCCAGACTGTCCTTCGCACGAAAATCT
Source organism: Bacillus rossius redtenbacheri (assembly GCF_032445375.1). Taxonomy (NCBI): domain Eukaryota; kingdom Metazoa; phylum Arthropoda; class Insecta; order Phasmatodea; family Bacillidae; genus Bacillus; species Bacillus rossius. The sequence goes on from NC_086342.1 coordinate 22,380,561, forward strand.
TCAATTTCTTTCAGATTTTTTTTTCCCAATCAGAAATAGTTTGTTTTCCCACTTATAAATCATGCGCGATTTCAGTTAAAATTATTCACCCGCATCAATACGAAATAAAGCTTGGTGTTTTTGCTCCATTTGTTACAGACACATTCTTACGTTCAGAAGCCGTCACGTTGCTCTTAATAAGTGCACACAATAAGACACCCGCACTGAATAAAAATAGCTGTCGCAAGCACCTATCGCCAGATCGAGTAACCACCGACTCATAGAATGAAGAGTTGTTAATCAAATGAAGGGAACAAAGAAAAAAAAAAAATCGCGAGCATGGAGCGAGTCCGTTTCTCGGAAAACTGTAGGACCCTCTCAGAATTGTATTTTCTTCTTTTCCTGTGTCACGACCTTCTTTTTCAATTTATTATTATTATTAGATCCGTCCGGATTAACCGGATGTCCGGACTAGCGGGGTCCTGATTAGCGAGACTCTTCTGTAGTCACTAATAATAAGGCACCCAATCGTTAATAAGCTATGGTCAGAGCCAAAAAGCTGTAATATTAATTTAAAAATAGGATACTATCTGATGACAACGATTGAAACAAAGATGGCATCTTTCAGTTACGTTTCCTTGAAAGTGAGAGTTGAATATTATCATATGATACTCTTGATGAAATACAACAAAGGAATGTAATCCGACAATTCTATTCCCAAATTTTAATTTACAAAATTAAATTTTTGAAATAAAAATTTGAATTTTTTTATTGCATTATGAGGACGTGTCTAAAACTGTTGTGCTCTTTGGGTATATCTGGCAACAGAGCATCTTGAAACAAGGACAGGGCTAATAGTAGAAATCGTGCATTGGAAAGAGCGAGTAAATGCTAGTCAAAACGCACACTGGAAACTAAGGACGAGGCACGCCATATGCCCAGACCTGTATCCAGGAAAGAAATTTTTTTCACAAGAGGAAGATCTCCGACCTAGGGGCTGGTAATAAAACCTAGGACCTTCGGTTCACCAGCCAGAATCTTTAACCAATGGGCAAACATGTCGAATAAGGAAAACGAGGGAACGAATAACACTGATTGGTCGGGCCACTCCTTGTGCAAGGAGTTACTTCCAAACTCCCAAAACTTTGGAAACTAATCAATTAAAATCAAAGCACTCCCGGACAGTGGCGGATCCAGAGGTTCACCTCGGAGGGGGCACTCTAGGATTTCAGAATAGCCAGAGAAAAAATGTCTTCAAATTTACCCAATTTGTATTTGATCTACTCACACTACACATAACATTCAACCACCAGATTTTATGATTCTACAAGAAATTCATTAATTATATTAAAATATTTTATTGGTTTCAGAAACAATAATTTTTGTCGGCAATATTAATGTAGCAGACAACTGGTTTTTCGGGGGGGGGGGGGACTTGCCCCTGGTGCCCCCCCCCCCCTTGGATCCGCCAATGCACCCGGAACTCACTGAAATCATATATCTGTACCTCGGAGGCATAAGACACTACGTCACACAAACCATAATTTTCCATGAGAGCAGCTTAAAGAATTCTAAATAGTGCCTCACTTAAAGTACACATATTTTGGGTATAAAATGTAAGACACTAGAAAGAAATTCAAACGGTGTTCAAGTTTATGGTTAAATGTACATTTCGCTCCAAAATCGCCAAAGTTTTTTACCTCCGAGGTACAGTTATTCAAACTGAGACAATGTAATATTTTGGGCGAAGAGCTTCGTACATTTGCTGGGAATGAATTTTGTGTTGTAAAAGCGTTATACTAAAATACAAAAAAAAAATGTACCGTGAAAAGAATGTTATAACAATCAATATTCCATGGAAACACTATGCCAATTTTTTTAGCTTTTATAAAACAATAGTACCGAACAATTCTTCAACAAACTAAAAACCACCGAAATTAGTTTTATCAGTTTAAAAAAAATTTAAAGAATTATTTTATTTTTCATTAAGTGTTCGTTGTTAAATCATAAATAATATATGCAGCGTTTGCTTCAACGTTTATTAACATTATTTAACTTTGCTGGTAGTAAAAAAGATGGAGCATATTTTTTTTTACACGCCCACAGCAACAGAAGGTACCTGGTTTTATTTCGCGAATAAATGAGGAGGAACGGGTTTTGCCAAACGAGTTTCCGTCGATCGCCAACGGTCGATGTGTACGGCGATTATGTGTAGGCAGAACCTAATAAGGAGTGGGTGATAATTTCGACATAAATTAGCTTTTTTTCCTCTTTTTTTTCGTGTTACAGACTGTGTTCTCAAAGCCACTACACATAAGTTAAAAAAAAAAAAACATAGTTGTTCTCGTACTGGTTTTACATTGAATAACTTATAGATAGTGATGATAATTTATCGTGAATAATTTAGCGCCTAGATAGTTTGGAATACACTGTAAGTTCTTCGTGCTATTATGATTGAAAACTATTTTTTTCCCACATGAAGTAGTTATTTTTCAACGGCATATCTCGTACTTTTCTAACTACGTATTGAAGTTCATGTTTCCTTATTGGCTGAGCTAAATGCGGGAATACTATTTTTTTTTATTTAACAGGAGGCAGTAAGAAAATACATGTTTCAAATGCTAGCAATATTAAAAAGTCAAATTTTATGATGTGTAACAACTTAGATCTTGGTATAAGGCAGTTGGTAGGAGTAGTTTCGTGAAAACACGGAAGTCGCATGGAACGGAAATGTGTAACGACCACGGTGCTGCCATCTATGGTGAATCGCGCAAACCAAAGTTCACAAAGCCAAATGGAAACTTAGTATTAACTGCTTTATGATTCTTAACAAAATGGGTTGCAATTTAATAAAATTCCTTGTCAAAATTGAGGTCCAGAGCGGGAAACGGGAAAAAGTTTGTTTTCAAATCGATAAACTGATACTTTTTTTTTTTTTAATGGAACGGAAATATTCATGTGAAGTTGTACATTTACACAAAAACAAGTATATCACCACAAAAAAAGTGTTCGCAGGAATACTGGGTTCGGATTCTCACCCGGGCATTTACGCCATGTGTTGTCTTAGTACATATACTATTTGCAAACCTTTCCCTGAATAGCTTTCCGGCATTGACTGCACACATAAATATGCATTACAAAACGAAATAAAGCACAATCATTGAATATTCGATTACCTTTACTTTTATTTGTTTAAAAAAATATGTTTTAATAAAAAATCAATAAAAATATTAGCTCGTGAAAAAGTATTTCATGTACGCATGTGAAGAACGAAGTTATAATATCTCTTGACAACTGGTTTCCAAAGGAATCATTTGTAGAAGTACAGAAAAAAAAATAGTTCTGTGTGAGGGATTGTTTTTCGTAAGCTGGCTGCTTGCGCGGATCGACTGCAGGGTGGAGCTCGACCCCGAGGTGTCGTCGGCGAGACGTCTCCCCCCCGCGCGCGGGGCTCCGGGGCTCCGGGACGGATTGGGGCGGATTGGGGCGGATTGGGGCGGCAGCTCCGACGAGCCCCGGGGACTGTCACAAGGCGCGATCCCTGGCGCCGGAGCGCGACGACGGGACGAAGTAGAGTGGCCCCTGGATCGCGCGTAGGAGGGGGAGCTGAATTGTTGCCCCTTGGATGGGCAGCTCTTCAGGATTTTTCTGACAGTAGTATTTTTGAAAGGTAGTCTGAATTGTTTCCCCTTGGATGGGCAGCCCTTCAGGATTTTTCTGACAGTGGGTTTAGGTTATGTTATGTTAGGTTAGGTTAGGTTAGGTTAGGTCACTTTACAAACTAACCACTGTCAGAAAAATCCTGAAGGGCTACCCATCCAAGGGGAAACAATTCAGACAACCTTTCAAAACCACTACTGTCAGAAAAATCCTGAAGGGCTGCCCTTCCAAGGGGCAGCATTTCAGTCGCCCCGCGTGGAGCGGTAGCCGACACAGTCTGTCCAGGCACACACACGGTGTGTCGTTTGTAAAATTCACAATTTTTTTTTTTAAATCTAAAACCATCGTCCGAAACGATATATGTTAAGATGAGCCACTACTGTAGGGGGTTAAAAAAGACTAAAATTAAAAAATAATCATAATTTCTTTAACGTGTACACCATAGAATTCGTTCTAATTTATTGTAAAACCTTATATTATTACCTACAACCTTTTTTGCCTGAAATAATTATTTATACCACCTACAATGACTGTAAGGGGTGGGATAAAAATGAGTTGAATGACAATTAATTGATAACTCCCTTAGTAATTACACAGTAGAATCTGTTTCAAATTGTTTGTAAGTCTTACAATTTTTATCTGAAACTTTTACCTGTAACAATTTTTGATAATACAAACCATTATTGCATGGGGTTGAAATAACCTGGGATGGGAACAGTGGCGCAGCCAGGATTTGTGTATGAGGGGTGTTAAGAAGCTTGTTTCCCCCCCCCCCCCCGTAATAAAGCGGGGGGTCCGGGGGTCCTCCCCCGGGAAAATTTGGATTTTAAGGTGTAAAATAGTGCTATTCTAGCAGTTTTCGGTACTTAAATTTAAATATTGTAATGGTAAAAAATTTATTAATTTTAATATGAAATTTGTTTGAGTGATGAATAAGAAATTAATTAAAGATTTAGTGTTAGGGGGGGGGGGGGGTGAGCTCCTAACCCCCCCCCCCCGGGTTAAGCCCCTGGGTGGGAATAATAATATAAATAAAACTTCCCTACCATGTACACTACCGAATACGTTCCTATTTTGGTTTAACTTTCTAAATATTGACTAAAACTACTGTTGAAATAAATTTTTATCTAACCAAACATTACTGCAAAAAGTGTAAATGACAAGGTTTGAAATTAAAAAAAAAATCATCACTTTTTTAATAGATGTACTATCAAATCCAATTGTAATTTACTGTATAAATCAAAACATTTATTTAAAATTTTGGTGAAACAATTTTCGATGAAACAAATTATTACCATAAAAACAGGAGTTAAAATTTATAAAAATTCCAAACTTTGTTAATATCAAATTCATTCGAATATATTTTAAACCATATTAACATTATCTTAAACCTTGGTGCAAAGAAAAATTTTAATACGACCACGTTATTAGTGGATGAGATGAAAAATGGTGTTTAAAGGCCAAAGAAAAAAAAAGTACCTTAGTTGGTACATAATATGAAATTAGTTCTAAGTTATTAAATAATGGATACATTGAGTTAAAAAAAAAATCGTAATGTTTTTCGCTGATAGAAAATGAGCAAATATTTAATTGATGATTTTGTAATATTGCAGAACATAAATATGTTATGTACATTAAGTTCTTAAAATGTTCCATAAGTCTGTCAAAAAGTGTTTTCAAAATATTTCCAGAATTAATTGGTTCTTCGAAATCTACCTATGCCTGTAGGCTGTGTCGAAATGTATTTTTTTTTCCATGTTTTACAATTTTTATGTCCACAATGACTAGTACCAAAAACAAAATCGAAAACTTAAAACTTAAAAATTTGTTCTGAAGCGTCCAATTAAGACTAATTTATCAATTTTTTAAATTCAAGTATTCATGCAACGAGCGAAATATACAGCAGATGTCACTCAACCCAATGACGCAACGCGTGGCTTTATTGCGCCAGTGTGTTCTGGGACTAACGTCGGTCCACACCACCAGTTGCCAAGAAATAGTTTGTAACACTGCAAGAAATATACTGTAACTTTGCACAACACATGACTATGGTTATTGTTTGCGTATGAAAAATAAGGTTTTTGAGATGATTATGAGTATTTATTACGAAAATTGGCGCATAATTTTATATTTTATTTGAAATCTCATTAAAGCATTTTTTTTCACCATGGAAAAGATAATCGAATATTCAACAATTGAACTTTATTTTGTTTTATACTGCTTAATAATATGCACAGTTGATATAGGGAACGGTTTACAAATAACTTTAAATGTTGGAGGTATTGGAGCAGCATTAATGCGAGCAATATATTGTAGTGATACAGTTGTCCTCATGTAAATATACAAATGTAGAAATATCTGTAAGTTTACGTGCATATTTCTGTTATATTCACAAATAAAATTTACAGTGCAGTTGGTTCTGATCCTGACGCCGGTAGCACACCACGTGGTTAAACTGTAGTGGTTGTCAGTTTCTATCCGGAGTATTTTTTTCTTCTAGATCAATTATTTAAATGTTAGATTTGGTCAAATTTACTTAACGCATCATTGAGAGACTTGCATTTTGCACCAAAAGCAAAGCTGTCGAAAGAATATTCATCTAAGAAACGTGGTGAAGTTTTAGTCACAGCGCCAGCGGCAGAAACGCACATAGACAGATTTTAGTCTTTTGGTGCATGAAATGAGTTAAGTGAGTGTTTTGTGTAAGTGAATAGTGAAGAGAGTGTTGTGATGTAGTGATATGAGTGAATTGTGTGCCGTGAGTGAGTGAAACAATTGAAGTGAGAGTCATAAGTGAGTAATATCAGTAAAATGATTAATAAATGAGTGAAATTTGGTACCGTGAGTGAGTGATTGTGTGTTGTTAGTGAATTGAGTGTCGTGAGACAGTGAAATATGAGTGTTGTGAGTAAAATGAGTGAATTGAGTGGAATATGTGAATGGATTGTAAGGAGTGAGAGTATTAGGGGAAAAAGAGTGTTGTGAGTAAATTTAGTGTCGTTATGCATGAACTTAGTGAAAGAGCGCTGTGAGTTAGTGAATTGAGTGTCACGAGTGAGTGAATTGAGTGGAATCGCGCAGATGTGGGAGTGATTTCAGGAATCCATGTCACACCGAATCAGCGATGGCTACATAAGGATGAGAGCCTAGGTCCCCTTAAATACAAATGCAATGAATCACCACTGCGCAATCTTGCCGTGGGAAAACAATTTAATCTGTCCAAGGAAACAGGCGTTGATCTCAAACACAACACGTGGTTACGGCTTGAGGTAGCGTTGAGGATGTCGGATTTGTATTCCGAAGGACCTGAATTATAATTCCCGTAAGGTTGTTTAAAGTCTCTTAGAACAAATTATGGTACGATCCTAGTTGATTCGTTTCCCAGTTTCCCCGCCTTGTGTTAGTTGTAAAAGTCCATCTTTGGTCACCAAGATTTTGACAAGACATAAGATAATTTTTTTGTACGTGTTAGCTGCTTACAACATTTCCAACATCACATGCATTCAACCATTGATGTACTGAGGTTAGTAAGAATATTTAAAATAAAATATAAATAAAGGTTCACTGCATGCCAGCCAATGTGATGAACTACAAATTCTTACCAGGTTATTTTTTTTTAAAGTTTGTTTTCTATCAAACCATAACATTGTAAGTCACTCAAATTAAATTACTAAGCATTTAGTTTGAGTTATAGGAACATTATTACAAATATTCAGTAGAGCCAGACAAATGTTAGTCCAGATCCTGTGGCTGCTGAAAAATACCATCTTTATGGAATAAATTTAAAAAAAATTGTTTCTTCTTTCTGGCTACATGCTTGTAGAGGTTGATGGAAAACACAGTATAACAAAAAGAGCGGTTATTCTACTCTTCTCTAAAGTTGCCAAACTTTGAGATAGGTTCTTTTGGTTCTGAGGTAGTAAAGAACATCCTTACACAGTGGGGAAATGGCTGGCCAACTGGTGGCCATCAAACCTGCCAGTGTGCCACTCATATTTTTTTTAAAGAAAACATTACAAAATTTGGTACAGTGGTGAAGACCCTGGACTGACATTCCAGGGTTTAAATTCTGGTCCTGCCATCCTGATTCCAGTTTTCCAGTATTACCCGAAATCGATGGAATGGTTCGTTTACAATAGATAACGACTAGAGGACCGAAAATTCCGTAGGTTAATTCAACAAGTTTTTAAAGTACAGAAACTTGCACATTTTTGAGACTAACCAGCGGTAACCGAACGAAGCAATCGTGTTCAGTTCATTAAAGTCGAGACTGTCTTCTCTCACGAGGACGGAGGCCCATAACGAAATACAATAATAGCAAATATAGCCTGCAGGGCATTGAAGCCACTAAATTTACGTGCGTCTATAGTCATTACACTGGTTCCTTTTGTAAATTTTCTGGGTTTGTGTGGCGTACGTCCGTCTCTTAGTCGGGTAGTATCCTAAATTATTTTGGTCTTTTTGCACATTAAAATAAAATAAATTCATAATACAACCACATTTATCATAATTATCACTCTGGACACGCGCCATGGCTGGTATGCACTAAGTGCCAGAAAGAAAATTTGAAGGATAAACAAATACAGATGACTACACAAACACACAGACAACAAGGCAAAATAAGTCGATGTCAAATGCAAAATTTAAAGACAGCACAGAGAACTCCACGGAAGGAACCAGTCAGAATAAAACATTACAGCCTGACTAACACAGTGGGTTGGCAACCGACGAAATAGTTGCAACGAAAACAGTAAGTACAAACAAACAACAACCCTGGAACACTAACAGAGGAACCCAACGGTGACTATCTGGACAACACACCGACAATACAGCAAAACACATGCGAACCCAGCGATGAAATTAAACAACGACGACAGCATAGAAGAACACAGTATGCTTCACAAGACAAAACGTTTGCGACGTTTCGGGAACTTAGATCAGTTTCCGTCATCAGGCACAAACATGCATGCAATACCCACGAGCAATGCTGTGTGTACGGAGTGATGATTTGGATCAGTTTTACCCATTGAAAGCATCATCTAAAGAACACAACATATTTAATTGTTTAAGGTGTTTTCTTGTATAAGAAAGTCCGTATTTCACGTTTTTTTATTATTATTTGAAATCAAAGGAACGTTTCTGTCCTACTGTGATGAAAGCATTAAATCACGTGGTAAACAGTTTTGGATCAACCATTCCTATGTAAGCTTTGTCGTAAACCTCCTCATTTTGCACAATTAATAATTACTGTAAAGTTTCGCTTTGGCTTTGTGAACTTTGATTCGCGCCATCCGCCACAGAAGGCAGCACCATGGTTACACATTTCCGTTCCATTCACGAAATTTCTCCTACCAAATGCAGTATACCGAGAGCAAAGATTTTTACACATAGAAACAATGTGGTGCGAATGATGAATTTATTTAAAACCGTGTGCCAGAACATATAATATCAGAAGAAAAATAATCTACGATACGTCCTGAACACCTCATCGCCAACGTGATAAACGCATGCACCCAAGTCCCTGGACCCTGGTTGATGTCCAAATTTCCACCTGACTTACGGTGGTATGCCGCACTATATTTTTGGATTACGTCTTCCGAAAACGTCCCTTCCTAGACTTAGGAGATAGCACCAATGGTTAAAGCGTCCTTACGCGACCGTTCTTCTGTCACCAGAGTTTGCGAATCAGCTCACGCGAACTCTTGGAGATTTACGGTAAACAAACGAAGAGTTTTTTTTTTTCGTAATTTCGTGTAAGTGAATCTTCGCAGGAACTAGGCCGTAGAACCACAACCTCTCCCGACAACACCTCATGTTAACTCCCCTATTCCCAATATTTCTGATTCAACTTAAATTTTAAATCAATACATTTATTTGCAGTCATTTATTTTTTAATACATAGAAAATTGGATAGTACGCGAAAAATACTAGCTTTTTTTTTTAATTTTTGACTGTATACCTATATGTTAACTTTCAGTGCAAATAATTCAATTCGCTCTGCCCTCCAACCTGTTCTTGTGTTATAACACCATGATATTCAAGTAAAAGCCCCGACAGCTCAATTGCAGTTACGTCTTTTTTTTTTTTTTTTTTTTTGGGCAAACACACTCGTAGTGTGGGAGGGTTTTCATGTTCAATGAAGGTGAATTTACGAAGATCCCTGGGTAGTTTTGTAACCATTGTGTTCGTAAATTTTGAGATGGAAATTTCGTAACAACGTGGTCGTCGGCGTCGTCTAAACTAACACCTGGTCGTCAGGAAACGGGGGACCAGCAGTGCGACGAGCGCGGCAGGCCCACGACTGTGAAGTGACGTCACCGCGACCGTAGGCGCCAAATGTCAGGTCGGCGCGACCCTGACCGAGGCAGAGCGGACGGCGTCCCAGACCCAGGCTCGTCGCCGACAATTACCGCGAAATAAAATAAAAATAGGAATAAAAAAAACTGGCCCCGTTAGCGACCTTTGATATTCCCCCTCGGGTGGACGCGGGGCGGGGAGGCGATGTCCCCAGCGCGACTTCCAAGGGGGTGTGGTGCGGACCTGCGAAGGGGGAGGGGGAGGGCAGAGGGGGTCCGCGGTGGCGCGTATAAAAGATGCCTGGTCGCGGACCATCGTCACCACTCACAAGCCGGCCGTGGCGAGTACTGAACCAGACTCAGCAGCGCCACCACACAACACCGTCATGAAGCTCCTGGTGAGTATACCGCGGTGGAAAAAAACCCTCCGCGAAAGTACACCGTTGGGAAAAAAATTTTTTTTCACCTTCAAAACTTAACGGTAAACACTGTTTACAAATTTTCTAGGGAATACCCTTAATTTTTAAGGCTAGGTATCTTCCGTGATTTTACCAAAGTTGAGTTCACTTACCTTGAACACGAATCTAAAAGAACAGTCTTGGCATAGTTAGGTCTGCAGCAAGGACACACTTATTTTTGTCCACTTGTGATTTTACCTTTGTCCAGAACGAAATGCACAAAAAAGGGAAGCCAAAATACGGCCTAGTTTCTAGGAAGATTCAGCTGTATGAAAAATATGAAGATCTCTTGGTTCGTTTTAGTTTCATTCTCGATTGAAAAGTCACTAAATTTGCTGTAATTCCAAACAGCGTGAGACTGCTACGAGTTGCTTGTCTTCTGGGTCGCTGCGGCGGTGAAGTCGAAGATCAGTCACGCATTGTCAGGGCAGCGGTTACCTGCTGAGGTTCTTGGAAGGCGCGGTCAAATTTTCATAAAACGGACACCACTCGGTTTTCTCGAGAAGGTTTTTTTCAAATCACGTGGTCTATTTCTTAACCTCTGGGCGGCGTACGTGTTTCCAGGTGGGCGGGGCACTCGAGTATTTTTCTCCGCTGGACGAATCAGTTACTCTGAAATGGACACGGTCGATCGGTGCGATGATGATGATGATTCCTACGGAGATCTCGTGCCAGCTATAATGCCACGGCGTAGGAAGTTACGGTGCACTTGGAGTCTTCATGGAAGGATGATTCTGCAACGATTCAACCTTGCCTGCCGCAATGTGGAGACGAAAGGACCAAACAACACCCAGCACCGGAACAGGGAAGGAAATTTTTGCACAAACTAAAAAAAAATCTTCTTTCCACCCGGGAATCGAACCAAGGAGCATTTTGGCTCGCCAGCCAAAGACACTAAACCACATTTAATTTTTCTAAACGTTTGGCTCGTTGTTAACTTTCGTTGCCAACGAGACAACCGTCCTCGTTTTGCGACTTGTTTTTGATAATACTTTTTGTTTAATTTGACAGCTGTATTGAATATGATAGATTTTTTGCGACTAATTCAGGCGATGCAAATTCACACCAAAGCCTTGCCCGGGACTTGAACTCTTCGCACCAGAACCAATGTGCATCCGCTGAGCTGACGGGTTGGACAATATTAGAGCTATAAGTATGTTATTTTAATTATAATAAAAAATCATTATTCAAATAATTTTCATCGTCGATACACTGCTATAAAATGCAGTGAATTTACGGACTTTTAAACGAAGAATTTATCTCAAACTAACGAAGAAGTCTTCGTAATTTCAAAAAACTGAATCTTCGTGGGAAATACTCCGTATTTCGACTCTCGAGTTGTATATTTTGTTCTAAACAAAGGTAACAACACAACACATTGACAAAATAAGAGTGTTCTTTTGGATTCATGTTATAGGCAAAGTAACTCAGTGCCTGCAAATTTACGAAGATTTCTGGATAATTTGTAAACAGAGTTCTTCATAAATTAAAGAAAAACATTTATCAGTGTAGAAGTACCTCGCTTTTACTACCAGACAATGCGTGTGCAATTTTTAAGCAGGAGAAATAGGAACCAAATATGCCACATTGTTTTCAACAGCTTTTACACCATAATTATTTTATCATTTTAAAAGAAAAATGGCAATTTTTAAAACATAGAATATAAAATGATTTTATAAAGTCCATTAAACAGTATCTATTAACAATATCAATTCAGTTGTAGTCAATCCAAAAAAAAATGAGTTAAATACTATACGCCAATGTAAAAGACAGTAACTATTAAATTCAAGCATTCTATTAAATCATATAATAGAATTTAACAAAGCAAATTAAAAAAAATACTATGAACATTTTTGTCACCTAAAAACTATTGAAATCAGGATGGCGTATTTAGATTTTTATCGCTCCCCCTTAAGTTGCGATTGAACGGAATTTAAGTGAACCAGCACGAAAATAAATGCTCTTAACTGAAAGCAGTAATGATTCTTTTTCTAGTAAAATATAAATTGCAGGCGAAGGCGCGAAATTTATTAAAACTTCCTCTTTTTGGCAGCTGTTTGTTGTTTACCTTGGTATCGTTTGGCTACAAAAAGTAATTGATCCAGAACCACATCCTTATAAAGCATTGACCTTCCTTCTGCAAGCGAACGAGACAACAAAGATCTAATACAAAGGAGTCCTTCGGAGACCAGTTGCAGAGAAATAGATTGTAATAATACAGGGAAAATATTGTTACTTTGTACATTACATGGCTATGGATATCTTTGCACGTTTTTCAAGATAATGCTGAGTATTTCTCACTTAAATCCACGTATGAGTTTATATTTTAATTGATGTTTCATTCAAGAATAAACCTTTTAAACTATGGAAGACATAAACGGATATTCAATAATTTGACTTTATTTTGTTTTACTGTGCGTATTACTGCGCGTAATTAATACTGGAAAGCTATCCATGAAACGGTTTAACGCACAGTTAGTACTGAAATATTCTGGCGAAAAATACTAGACATGCTGTTTGGAAGTGTATTGTGCATAATTAATATTTTCTCTCTCTTTGGATTTTTTCAGTGAAGAAAAAGAAATTTTGAAATAGAACAACCAGCATTAAATGTATGATTTGAATGATAAAACTGACTTGAACTATCAAACCACAATTTAATACTTTTTGTTCTATTACATCACTAACAACTTTTTTTTTACTGAAAATATCCAAAGAGAAATAAAATATTCACAATGTACAACTTACACTTCCAGACACATACCTCTGAAAGGTTGGGCACAAAGCATAATTACTCCCTGTCTTGCCATATGGGCATTAAACGGGTTTATAAAGTGTTTTGGAGCCCATTTCATCTTTCAGACTATTAATCACAGTGGGTTAGTTGATGAGGTGTCTGTATTACACATATAAGTTCGTTAAGTTCGAATTATGCTTCGGGCATGAATTTCCTAAGGACATGTCAGCTTGCAAACTAGTCCCTGTTGTTAACATCCTCTGAGAACTTTATCTGGAAGTTTCGTAGCCTATTAAAGTATTCCTTTGCATATCCGTGTGAAGTCAAAACATCAACGCTGAACAAATATTTGACTTACGAAGACACCATTACCTTAATGTTAGGTCAAATATAAAGAATGGATCTGCTGTATACTAATTTAAAGTGTTCATCACATTATTTATATTTGATTTTTCACTATTTATAGGCTTACCCTATAGGCATACAGTAGGCCATGACTTAATGCATACCATAAAAAAAACACTGACCGATTATATAAAATAGTTAATTATAAAAATATAAGGTTCACGAAGAGATATTTAAACCATAATGATGTCTGGAAAGTAATATTGAACTATTTAACCATTATCTAACCAATATAAAACACCTGAAGTAATCACGTAATTATTTTTATGTTAAGAATTTTTTTCATGTGTGAAACTAACATTCGTAATTAAAATAATATATCTCTGAAATTAAGGCAGGATCGCTCTGCCGGAAATATGAAGTTTGGGAGTGCGTAATTGCTAAGGGCTATAGTGACTCACGCTTCACATGCGTCTTCACCTCTACGCACCCGTCATGTAGTTAGCGTCCAGTTCTTCAGTGTGCAACACGTCTCAATAAGACTTCAAATGGCGCTTAACTGATTTTGTATTGATGAATAAGCAGTATTTCTGTGCTATTTTAAGACTTTCCAAACACAAAGTCATAACCTAAAAAGGTCGATAAAACACCCGTTTTAACAAGTTTTCTCTGTGAGAAAATTAAAAATTAAAGACGAAAGGAAAATACCATGTAAACGGTCTTATGCAATTTATGACCAGACACATCTTAAGCAGTATTTAAACAAACCGGATCCTATTTATTGCACTGCCCGCCGTTTGCAGGTCCACAAAAGCCGTGACCTTGACCCTGTGGCTTTCATCGGGAGAGGTAGGTCGTTTACTTAAGCTACGTAAACTGCGAAACTGGTTTTAAAGCGCGCGGGTTAACTTTCCTTGAATTCAAGAGCTACAGCTTGCTGTTGAACCGTTGAAGGCAAGCGAATAGACAAGTTGTCGTGTATTAGGTCTATTGGGGAAATACATACGAGGTAAAGCAGGAAATGATGAAAAAAAAAAGTACAGAATTAAAGAACGCAAATGATTAATTAAAAAAAAATTGCCACTTTCTGAAACCGATTGCAGTAATTTCAAGTTGTAACTACCCTTAAAAAGTCATTTTTATTGTTCTTGGTGCAACAGTTTCAAAAACATTCTTGGGCGCAAGAAAGTTCTATGACCTGATACCACGTGTGCCATCGTTGGAAATTACTTCAAATTGTATTAATTTCAGAGTCCAAGCAGCCGCTTATAACCCATCCTTAATTAATGAAAGTGTTACCAAATAACAATGTAAAACGATGTAGTTATCCAACTAGGATAGGTGAAACTGTCAATTTTATTCTCGATGTCATCATCGCAAAACCTCAAGTCTCGCCGGAATTTTTCACTCAAGAACACTGAATTTCATGTTAACTCATGTTTCACCAAGTTGATGATAGCAATGTATGGTTTCTGGGACAGTAATTAATTAATTATTTGCAAATAACTCATTGTTTAAGAGTTGTTTGAATCCAGTTAGAGTTAAAATTTTAAGATGAGAACATGTTTAACTATGAACTTTGTATTATTTCAATTTATTTATTTATTGACGTGACAACGTCTAATAAATCGATGAACGCCGACTGCACGCACGAAAAAGTGTCCCGTTACGCACGTTTTTCCGTTACGCTGTGTCCCGTTACGCACATTGTACGCTTGCGCCGCATCTATCTCTCTTCCACTCGATGTGGTTTTCATTGCTAATTACAACAACAATTTCGGCAATATAGGTTAATTATTCTTTCATTTTAAAAATCTGATTACTAGTATAATTTCAAGTATTTATTCTTTTATTATCAAAATAAAAATGATGCAATTTTTATCATAAAAGTATGCAATAATTTCATCAATGTTTTTTTATGGCGTTGTCACGTTAAACTATCGTCCGTAAACCGACTTTACAGACAACCGATTTTTTTTCTTTCTTGAAACAAATATTGTACGGATATGTTAAACAAATGGCTGTGATTGTCTGTTACAGATCGTCCTCGCAGCAGTCGTGGCCCTGAGCGCGGCCCGCCCCGGCTACCTGGGTCTCCCCGGGTACGGCGGCTACGGCGGCTACGGCGCCTACCCCTACTTCGGCGGCGCCTACCCCTACCTGGGCATCCCCGCCCTGGCCGGCGTGCCGACGCCCCTGGTGGCCCCCGAGCCCGTCAAGGACACCCCTGAGGTGGCCGCCGCCAAGGCCGAGCACCTGGAGGCCGTGGCCAAGGCCGCCGCCGCCGCCGCCGTGGAGGAGGAGGAGCCCGTGGCCGCCCCCCTGGCCGCCCCCGAGCCCGTCAAGGACACCCCCGAGGTGGCCAAGGCTAGGGCCGAGCACCTCGCCGCCTACGAGAAGGCCGCCGTCGCCGCCGCACTCGCCCCCGAGCTGCCCGTCTACCCCGGCCTCGCCTACCCCTACGGCTACCCCCACGGCTACCCCTACGGCTACCCCTCCGTGGCTGCCGCCCCCTTCGCGCCCTACGGCCTGCCCGTCGGCCTGTGAGCGTGACGCCGCTGCTCCGCCCCCACCCCCACCCTAGTCAGCGCCGAGACGTAGACCTGCCCCTGGGCCGGTGACGCCTTCGCTTACTTTCCTTCTTCCGTGCCAAGCAATGTACAAAGCATTATAAAATAAAAACTGCAATAAATAATTGACAACATTATGTTCTTACTATTTTCTTTTGTATCTAAATGTGGCTATTCAATAGCACTGACTACACCAGCATTTGCCTGGGTTGAAATGAATAACTACAATGGGAAAACCCCCTTCCTTTTCATATGTTGGTTGAACATAAAACCTGTAACAGGGTGGTCAGGAAACTATTTATTCTTCCTCACCTTAACCAAATCCTGCAGAAGAAATCTCACACTTCTCAAAAAAAAAAAATATATATATATATATATAAACAAGAATATACATGAAAACTGACAAGATGATTCAACATCTAATCAGAAATTTTTTATAAACAGTAAATAAAAAAGTATAAATCCTAATACATTTATTGTTAAAAAATTTAAGTATCAGTAGTCAATAAGAATTTCTACCCATCAGATAAGGTTTATAAAATATCTATATGGTCTAAAATTTAATGTAAAAATAATGTGTTTTAAAATTTTTGCTGAAATTGTTGCTTACAAAATAAAATGTTCACTAGATACAGTTCAGCATCTAAATGGTTTCCAAATGACTTCTAGAAATCGCAGAGTAACAATTTTACCAAGAAAACCGAATTAGAAATTTTAAAATGTTTCAAAGCACCATTTGAATATCGGTACAAAGGCTTTAGCCAGAATTATAATTGACTTATTCTCTTAGATATTTGCGTTTCTATTTTGTAATGGTTTAAGCTACTATTGTCATATTGGGTTCATATTTTATTTCATATATATGTGTATTCATTAATCTTCAAGAAGAAATATTAAAATTTGTCAGTAAACTTAAAATCCTCTTTGTAGCTCAAAACTCTATCGTTTATAATCGTATGTTATAAAACATTTATGATTATAAAAATATTTTATAATTGAATTATTTAAGCAAGGTTCAGGAATCTGCAATTATTATATCTCTATGTATTAAGAAAAATGTCAAACATTTTAAGTAGACAATAGGGAAACACTTACATAAACTCCACTTAAACTACTCCAGTTAAATTTTACCTTTATAAGTTAGGCTCTAAAGTAAATTTTGCATAAAAATATTTAAGACTTGTTAACTATATTGTCACATCTCACTTTCTTGGGTAGGGGGGGGGGGGGGTGATGTTTCTTTTTAATGGTAGCTCAGACAAATAAACACCTTTTTCTAGCAATATAACATATCGGTACCAGAATCCGTTTAGTAGAGTTATCCCAATACAGAACTGAAAATCAGGATACTGAAGAAAAAAACAATCCTACAAAAACAAGTAAAATTTATTAAGAAAATAAATTAGAACAACAACAATAACAAGATATTAGGACCTTTTACCAACCACTGAAATGAATAAATAAATAATTAAATGCTTAAAAACATAAATAAACCCAGTCAAGATCTCATGTCAACAGATGTACACATACTTCTAAAAAAAAATTAACAATGTAATAAAGGAAATTAACAGCTTGGCTCCTGTGGCTGAAATAAGGAGTTTTTAAGATTACATTAGCTTATACACAAAAATTAAAATCAGCGATGATCAGTAGTGATGAAAACATTTTACAACTTTAATTTACTATTTTAGTAAGTTTCAACGTTATCTTGTTATTCTTAACGTCGTTAGTTATTTCGCACTTAAGGATTGAAATCATCATGAGCATTCATTAGCATAAAAAAACTTAGTTTTAAATTGTTTTGACATATATGTAAGTACTGGATCGTGTTAAATTAAAAAAAAACAGAGCTTACATTTAATTATTTAAAAACAAACATCTTATACTTGTGACTTTTTAAAAGTTTCTTTTAACATTGTTCACAAATTCTTGAGGACAACTTCAACGCCAAAAACTGAATTTAATGTGTAATACCAATAAAAAGTACGTTCGGAATACTAAGATTACGTAAGGCGTCATCCAGACGTTATTCCACTCACCTAACCGTCACCTTACAACGCACGGCCGGACAGCATCACAGTCTCTCACAGAATTACAGCCGCGAGGAAACATCTCGCGTCCATTTAAAACTATTCTCTTGCCCCCAAAATCCCTACGGAAAAAAACTTCCTGATTGGAAAGTCTTTCGTGTAGTTTCCAAACAGGATCAGTTATAAAAACAAGCACTCCCACGCGACCGTGATGTCCACGTAGTCGGAAAAATGTCCGCAAGATGGCGACACTCTCGCCTGCGCAAAGCGACTGCGCACAACCTGCGTTTTTCAGCTGGGCTCGAACAACGGTAAACAAAGCCTGCGCCGCATTTCCCCAGACTAGCAGCGCAACAATGCGAGTCTCGCTAGCGCATCCAGACAAATATGAGCAAGGCTTGCATTCTTTCCAGCCCAGCGAAGACCCAAATTACTCCACAATTGTTGCAAAACCCGAGCTTGAGGGAAACCAAATCCCGAACAAGAGAAAAGATTAAAAAAAAAAAAAAAAAAATTGATAAAATAATGATACAGTAACGATTTTTATCCTCGTGACATCGCCATTAAAAAAAGACTATGTACTTATTTTAGCTCTCCTGCTTTTTTTATGTTTCCAAAAAATAAAATCACACAGTCAAATGGCCAAAACACACTGTTTTTGAATGATAATTTACCCCAGAACTCACATCATTTTTTATGAATGTCTGTTTCGACCTCAGTTTTCACGTTATAACCGTGATGCTTAAGTCAGCATATATCATCACACAAATATGGCAAAATGACAATATTGCAGCAAAAATTCCAAATACAAAAAGCAAAAAAAACCACATAAGAGTAAAGGAAACAAAGTAACAAACCTAAACTATTTCCTTCAACAGATCTTACGATATCACCGCAGGCAAATCTATTGTTAAGGTGCATCAGTAGTCGAACAACAATGCGGTTATACAATTGACTTAATAACACTCTTCTGTTTGAGTAAAATCCTGGTGGAGCCATTTGCTATGTTCGTCACTAATGGTGCCAATATTATTCGATAAGAATTACAAATGATGATTCAAGGTATAGTTTAAGTGACATGTTATGTCCCGTTCAGTGGTAAGATCTCAATGGTTCATGTACAATATCGCGATTATTCTCTGTCTTACAGTTGGATAAAACCTCTAGCCATCAATCGCGAAAGATAGCAGTGCCATTTTTAAAAAATAATTTAGCAAGTCAAAGAAAAAGAAAAAATCTTAAATATCTTAATTTGCGGTCCTACAAATATTGTTACCTCTATTTTTGATAAAATGATTCTTGGGAACTTCTTTCGCAAGTACATAAATCCAAGTCACGTTTTGTCCATGGCTTTTACAAAGTTTTTTTTACAAGACACAATTTAATGTGCAGTGGAGGTGAATAAACAATTTTGAGGTCAACAAGAAGAATGTTCACCACATTCATCTGTACAGGCAATAGTTAATTCCGAGCAGACTATTTTTTGCACACAATATTTAAGTTTACTCTCTCTACTATCCCACTCGCATGGAAAGCAGCAGTGCTTTGTGTGTCCTAGCTGATTTCAGAGCAGAATTAAAATTACTTTGAGATCTCAAACATACACAATTTTTAGTTCTCATATTAAGTACGTGTGAGTACCAGTTTAAAGTTCTAATACGTTTTCTTCAGGTTAACTACACGAACAATTGGAATATAAGGAAATTTGTTCTCATTGTGTACTGCTTTCAGACTAACTTGGCTTTACACTGAAATCATGGCTAAGCACCTGCCTCATGGATTCAAAATCATTAAAAAAATTCATATCACCTTCCTTGGATAAAATTTCAGAAAAAAAACAGCATGGTGGTCATGAAAAATCCTTTCGTATCATGAAAAGAAGATTCTATCATTTTAATCGAAAACCATAAAGCTCAGCCTGTTGTTTCGAAAAAAAAAAAATTAAATCACGGAAATGTTAGTTAAGATCCCCTTGAGAATAAAAGCGTGTTTCACTTGATTCACAGGTGGCCGAAATGTCGGGTTTGGCATACATACATTCTCCGTCTTTTGTGTAGTCGTCACTGTATTAATCTTAACTCACTGTCACATTCTCAGGAGGCAGTGGTACTGGATATTTTTCACTATGGGGTACAGGCCTCACAGCAGATGGTAAGTTAGAATATTTTACAGTTTCCTTTGTTTTCGAGATAATTCCAGCTATTTTTGTCAGACAGAAATAACAGTCTCTTGAGTGATCCGAGGGTTTCATCCAGATCTTGAGAAAAGCTATGGATTTCAAACCACCCTCTCAGGATTGTAACACATATAGAATGCCATATGTGTTTTAAAAAAAAGGGGGGGGGGGAGGTTGTTTTTGTCCTGGTTACCAACCTTAAACCTAAAATAAATTTTTTAACACTTCTTTATAGTAGGGTTAATTTTCTTTTTTTCGATATCAGAGAGAACTAACTCTCTCCACACACATCAACATTAACGATTAGTTCTTGACTACATACATAAAAATAATTAGATTTACAATGACGCAATATACTCTACTTGATCTTAATTCAGCCTTCCATTAGTTCAGTTATGCCAGATATTTTAGTGTATTTTATATACATTTTACATAACATTTAATTTCCCTTCACTTGATAACCATAACACGTCAAGCATTTGTTCCATAAACCATGGCATCGTTAGCTATACTAGTACAAAATTTTACCAGTCCTTATTTTGTATGATTAATTTTTGCAACAAACCCACCAAATATTATTTCTCGGCACAGAAAACTTTTAAAAAGACTAAAATGCTGTATAGTTAAAGGTTTAGAAGCAACCTTTTTAAATGTACGTGTTCTATATCAATGAATCCTGAAATTTATTTATACCATAAACTGTACTAATAATAAAACTGTTCGAAGTAAAACGTCTGTACATTATTTGAAATTTAAAAAAATTATTGAAATTCTACACATATTACTCGAAACTCCAAAATATATTTTTAGAATTTTGGTCTGTAAGTTAGTTAGTCTTTTTTTCAGCATCACTCGAAAATCATTTGAAAATTTTTATGAATCTTTTTATAGGTAATGTAATTGGCTAACGTAAACGATATGCTATATATAATTAAAGCATACACCTCTAAGGGGATGAAAAAGGGGTAAATATTGTTTAAGGTAAATATTTACATCTCCGAAGCTAATAAAGCGTTAGGAAATATATGAGTTACCAATAACAAACGTACCAAAACAACAAACCTCTATTTTACCATTATGCGAAATTATACCCCTAATGGGTGAATAAGGGGCAAATAATCCACAGGCTATACATACATTAATTCATCTTGAATTTTTTACAATAATACCTTATGTCATACATGTTTACACTGAATTTTTTTTTGTTAACGGAACATAAATCTTCTTGTAAAATTACAGATATTTGGAAATTCGTATATTATCAAGAAAACAACTGTATCACTACAAAAAAAAAGTGTTTGCAGTAATACTGGGTTCAGATTCTTAACCGGGAATTTGTCATTTGTGTTGTCCCAGTACCTCTAATAGTTAAAGTTATTTTTAAACGATTACTGAATAGTTTCCCAGTAATAACTGCGCACATTATTAGGCAGGTAAAACAAAATAAAGTCAAGTTGTTGAATATTCAAATAAATATATATTTTCCATGTTAAAAAAAATCTTGCTTGAATGAAACATGAATTAAAATAAAAACTCAGGTGACAATTAAAAGAAAACTCAGTGTTATTTCGGAAAAACGTATTTCATATAAAAATAACCATAGCCATGTGATGTACAAAGTTGCAATATCTTTCTAGCAGTGTTACAAAAGTACAGATTTTTTCTTCTTCTGTGAACAGTGACTAATAAATAAAGTATGTGTCATGTAAAGAAACAACAATAAATAGGTCTTGAAAATTATTTTAATAATCTAGATGTACACAAAAAATGCCATTGAAGAATATATAGATAAAAACATACCAATAATATTTTTTAATTAAGTACACCCTTCTTTTTTCCAACTATGTGTTTACATTTTTTTTAAAGAACAAAACTGAAGTAGAACCACGGCCATGTTTATACTAAGATTCAGATATTTGAAATACTAAGAATTTGAGTAAATTATTTTAGTAAATTCTCCGTTGAAAAATCCGTAAGTTTTCTGTAATTTCCAAAAGTGTAGCGGTGTACGCATGACAACATGTGGCACCAGCCGTGTCTAAAGCCCGATGCACTAGCACTAGGTTCTTCTGGGCCCTGGGCCACCACTTTTGTAGGTCTATACATTTTGGAGAGGAACATTAGTGGATGGCCTGGGGGGGGGGGGGGAGGGGAGGGTGGTTTATGGAATTGACATCAGAGAAAAGGTGGGTACGGGGGCCATCCTCGGGAGACTATGAAAAATAAAGCCTTTGAATCAACGTTTTAAAGTAATTTTTACTTGGAATTCAAATTTCGACCATGTTTTTGTTAATTTATCTTATAGAAATGTTTATATTCTTTCACTGGTTAATTGTACTAGAGTTAATTTTTATAAATGCTTACGATAAAATTTCTATGTCATCTCCATTGTTTGAGACAGTCAATTCTAAGAACTTTTTATAACATTAAAATCCTAAGATATTTACCAGCATAACAATACAAGTCTTTTATTAATTAATGCTTATATAAATATATATAAAATTAGACATTAAGAGGAACGTGAAAGACTTATTACTGTCAGCACCTAATTTAACACGCTGGTCAATATCTTACGATTTTAGTTGAGTGTTCATGATCTCGTATTATAAAAATGTTCTTAGAATTAAAAAATTGGTTGTCTGTAAAGTCGGTTTACGGACGATAGTTTAACGTGACAACGTTATAACAAAACATTGATGAAATGATTGCATACTTTTATGAATAAAATTGAATCATTTTTATTGAATTATCACTATTCTGTATGGATACAAAAATGAGTGAAATGAAATCTACAATTTAATTGATAAATTTACTTTTATCTGCACTTATTAATTCAAATATGTTTATTACTTTAACGAAGAGATTATTTTAACTATAAATTTTATACGTGTTTGCTATTTAACTTCTTCCAATCTGTGTTATTCTGTCAAGGATAGAACGATGATAGGAAAAGTAGGAAACGAATGGGAGTGTTTCAAGTTTGATGTGCCTCGAAAAAAAGTCAAATCGATGGTTGTTCCAATCGAGTGGGAGAGAGATGGATGCGGCGCAAGCGTACAATGAGCGGAACGGGACACAGCGTAAAGGGACAATGAGCGTAACGGGACACTTTTTCGTGCGTGCAGTCGGCGTTCATCGATTTATTAGACGTAGTCACGTCAAAAAAAAAAGGTGGTAATACCGTTATTTTGAATTCAGCATTTACGTATGTGTCGTATGCATAAATGCATGTATTTTGAATAAAATTTACCATACAAGGAGAATAAAAACGAGAAAGGCCGGCGCGGCGCACCGGCCACAAATGGGGGCTGACCATCTGACATTTCGGGGCAAAGCGCTCCCTCCAAGCCTCGGGGGGGGGGGGGGGGGGGGGATGTAGAAGGTGGACGGGTGGTTCCAACGACGGCGACCTCGGCGGAGTCTGGCATCTCCTGAAGATCTTTGGGCGTGGCTCTCCCCAGACGCGGTGAAGGAGGGTCGAACCCCCCTCCTGACACAAGGGTATATAACAACCGCTCGGCGCCGGCAGACGCTACACTTCACACCCCTCATCAGCCCGGGCGAGTACTGAAGTCACCTCAGCAGCGCCAGCCAGCCAGCCGCGTCGCAGCCATGAAGTTCCTGGTGAGCTTGTCTCCGCGGCTACGAAGTCATTCAGACACTCAGGAGGGGGGAGACTGGAAAATCCATTAAAACCTGGAGAAGGAATCGTTCAATAAAAGACATCCTAGCATTTACCTGAAAGTATTTCCGGATGCAATTGGAAATAAAAAAAATTACGAACAGTATCGGGCTAGATTTGACCAGGAAGCGAGACCACCTCATAGATATAAAATTTAATACCAGAATATAATATTAAGAAAGGAAAGGGGAGTAGTTATAGTAAGACGCCATATCGTTTTCAACAATTTATTATACAATTAAATTTATATTATTGTTGATACTGAAAATTTGTCTTCCTAACGGCTAAAAAATTATTTTAAGAAAAAACATCAATAAATAAAAAAAGGGTGCGTGTACGTAGGTACGCGCGTGAGAAGTTATACTTCTTTGGCATCATTAAAAAATTAGTTTTTAATTGCATGCAAATAATTCTCCATGGTAGCGTTATTCTCCATGGTAGCGTTAAACGTTTAACGCAACCTTGTTGGAAGTCGCGTTAGAAGTATAACTTCAAAAATTAACGACATACTATTATCTACAGGGATTTGCTTTATGAAATCAAATATTATAAAAAAAATTTTTAGCTGCTGAAACCAAAATGGGACCTTCCAGTTCTTACTTCTCGCTTTTCATGGGCTGAATGAATTCTGCCGACACTTCAAAACATCTTCAAAATAAAATTTCTATGTCATCTCCATTGTTTGAGACAGTCAATTCTAAGAACTTTTTATAACATTAAAATCCTAAGATATTTACCAGCATAACAATACAAGTCTTTTATTAATTAATGCTTATATAAATATATATAAAATTAGACATTAAGAGGAACGTGAAAGACTTATTATTGTCAGCACCTAATTTAACACGCTGGTCAATATCTTACGATTTTAGTTGAGTGTTCATGATCTCGTATTATAAAAATGTTCTTAGAATTAAAAAATTGGTTGTCTGTAAAGTCGGTTTACGGACGATAGTTTAACGTGACAACGTTATAACAAAACATTGATGAAATGATTGCATACTTTTATGAATAAAATTGAATCATTTTTATTGAATTATCACTATTTTGTATGGATACAAAAATGAGTGAAATGAAATCTACAATTTAATTGATAAATTTACTTTTATCTGCACTTATTAATTAAAATATGTTTATTACTTTAACGAAGAGATTATTTTAACTATAACTTTTATACGTGTTTGCTATTTAACTTCTTCCAATATGTGTTATTCTGTTAAGGATAGGACGATGATAGGAAAAGTAGGAAACTAAAGGGAGTATTTCAAGTTTAATGTGCCTCGAAAAATTCAAATCGATGGTTGTTCCAATCGAGTGGGAGAGAGATGGATGCGGCGCAAGCGTACAATGAACGTAACGGGACACAGCGTAACGGGATAATGTGCGTTACGGGACACTTTTTCGTGCGTGCAGACGGCGTTCATCGATTTATAAGACGTTGTCACGTCAAAAAATAAATAAATTGGTGGTAGGACCGTAATTTTGAATTCAGCATTTACATATGTGTCGTATGCATAAATGCATGTATTTTGAATAAAATTTACCATACAAGGAGAATAAAAACGAGAAAGGCCGGCGCGGCGCACCGGCCACAAATGGTGGTGGAGGGTGGGGGGGACTGGAAAATCCATTAAAACCTGCAGAAGGAGAATCGTTCAGTAAAAGACATCCTAGCATTTACCTGAAAGTATTTCCGGATGCAAATGGAGAAAAAAATATATACGAACTGTATCGGGCTAGATTTGACCAGGAAGGAAGACCATCTCATAGATATAAAAATTTAATACCAGAATATAATATTAAGAAAAGGAATGGGGAGTAGTTATAGTAAGACGCCATATCGGTTTCAACAATTTATTATACAATTAAATTTATATTATTGTTGATACTGAAAATTTGTCTTCCTAACGGCTAAAAAATTATTTTAAGAAAAAACATCAATAAATAAAAAAAGGGTGCGTGTACGTAGGTACGCGCGTGAGAAGTTATACTTCTTTGGCATCATTAAAAAATTAGTTTTTAATTGCATGCAAATAATTCTCCATGGTAGCGTTATTCTCCATGGTAGCGTTAAACGTTTAACGCAACCTTGTTGGAAGTCGCGTTAGAAGTATAACTTCAAAAATTAACGACATACTATTATCTACAGGGATTTGCTTTATGAAATCAAATATTATAAAAAAAATTTTTAGCTGCTGAAACCAAAATGGGACCTTCCAGTTCTTACTTCTCGCTTTTCATGGGCTGAATGAATTCTGCCGACACTTCAAAACATCTTCAAAACCTCAATTATTTAAATAATTTGAACATGAAATTAAAAATATAATGGGTGTTAAATATCAAATGTAAGGTACTTGAGCTGGATTTTATATTTTTCTAGATCGTCCTCGCAGCAGTCGTGGCCCTGAGCGCGGCCCGCCCCGGCTACCTGGGTCTCCCCGGGTACGGCGGCTACGGCGGCTACGGCGCCTACCCCTACTTCGGCGGCGCCTACCCCTACCTGGGCATCCCCGCCCTGGCCGGCGTGCCGACGCCCCTGGTGGCCCCCGAGCCCGTCAAGGACACCCCTGAGGTGGCGGCCGCCAAGGCCGAGCACCTGGAGGCCGTGGCCAAGGCCGCCGCCGCCGCCGCCGTGGAGGAGGAGGAGCCCGTGGCCGCCCCCCTGGCCGCCCCCGAGCCCGTCAAGGACACCCCCGAGGTGGCCAAGGCTAGGGCCGAGCACCTCGCCGCCTACGAGAAGGCCGCCGTCGCCGCCGCACTCGCCCCCGAGCTGCCCGTCTACCCCGGCCTCGCCTACCCCTACGGCTACCCCCACGGCTACCCCTACGGCTACCCCTCCGTGGCTGCCGCCCCCTTCGCGCCCTACGGCCTGCCCGTCGGCCTGTGAGCGTGACGTCGCTGCTCCGCCCCCCACCCCCACCCTAGTCAGCGCCGAGACGTAGACCTGCCTCTGGGCTGGTGACGTCGATCGACGGCGCTCGTAGTCAACTTCATACGACAAAAAAAAATCGAAACACTATTAAAATCAAATAAACCATTTCATAATATGATTTGAGTGTTATTTATGTATCCCAACTCCTTTAGTAGCTACTAGCCGTGTTCCCGATAGGATTTCCCAAACTTTATCCTCTATTCAAACCCCTTAGTTAATGAATTTTCAAAAATACTTTCCTAGTGCTCACATACATTATATAAGGAACTCTTATTATTAATTTATGCATGTAGACCCACCTGTTTAAGCTGTGCTTTGTCTGTCAGTCAGTGTTGGACTTTATTAAATTTGTTAAATTGATTGATAAACAATTCAAAATTCTGTATAATTTTTTTAGAGCTGTTATAGCACTTTACCATCTTTGGAGCTCAACAATTTTAATCAGGACTGTAACAAGACGCTAATAGAGTCGCTGAAATGCGTGACGCGTTTGACTCGCCCAGCTAACGTCACGATTCGTATTGCTTACTGTGATATTCTCTGCTTCCTTTATTTACTTACTTCGAACGCACCCACTCATTTATAGTCCCTAATACTGAATTATTTTCAAAATAAATTATTCCGTTACATGGATCAATTATCATATCGCCGTTAATGTTAGAAAATAAGTAGCTCAAATGTTTACAAATGAGTAATTGTAACAAATCTTCATTTTTTTTTTTAAATTAATTTTAGTATCAAAGTATACTTTGTCCAATCTGTCACAAGTTTTTGTGAGAATGATCCATAAGTTACCAGAAAGTTCCAGAAGGAATAGGTACTTCGAAATGTACCTGCTCCTGCAGACTGTGCCGAAAGGGGTTAATTTTTCTTACACACTTTTAGCTGTAGAGAAATGAGTTAACCCAAAACTATTAACTGTTCTGTACCCAAGAGTTAATGACACCTGGTCAATTTATTATGAAATATATTTGGAAAAATGTCTTTGATGTAATTTGTTTTTGGCTCTCTTTAGTGTTACAGGGTACTACAATCAGTAACTTATAAATTGCGAAAATAACCACGACTACCTTTTTGCCTGTCGGTATACAGTCTGTCAAATTACCGTTGACGTACTACTGTGCCACTGATGATGCCTGATGCAATGCATTGCGAAACGTCGACCACACGTGGCTCAACCTTGGTTCCAGTTGAGAATTTTGTTTTTGAGAGATGATGTAGATATTATACTCCTACTTCTAAACTACGTAAATTTAGCAGTATCGAATTTGAAAAATTTTACTTTCAATGAAATAATTCGAACTCAAACAGAAGATAGCACAGAATAATGTTTTCTTAAATTAAACATTTAAAATATGCGTTACATGGTGTTTAGTATTGTACGTCTTCAAAAGTAAACCTGGTATTTATATTACAATCGTATTGCATTCAGTAGAAGTCTACGTCGTATGATTATGAATAGAAGGCTTAATTGGATGGGAGCTTCAAGTTCATAGTGAACTACGAACCACTCTGTACTCATTAATTTAATTTTAGCCATACCAGAGAGTAAGGCTTGAACCACAAGCCCCGCTGTATTAGTACATGACGCTTTAGCGATAAAAACTAGCAAGTATTTGTTATTATAATCGAACAAAACGACGTAAACATAGAAATCAGTTTATCTAACAAAAAGTAACAAAAAAAATACTCAGGTGAAAAGTTCTTGAAAAAAATTCCCCAAAATCTAAATTTCCGTGTATCCTGCCAGATACAGAGCCGAAAATGTTGCTAGATGTACAGTTATAACTATTGATGGTTGATTCGATAAAACCATTTCAACGATGCTCAAAGAAATGCGTGTCAGGATCAGCTGTGTGATGAATTTTGCACGTAAAGACACAAATGTTGCTTTTGTAGTCCCATTGTTCATTTACAATTTTTTTATGACCATAAGGTTTTTAATGGTTCGAAACGGCTACAGAGAAAATTTTTCGGATGTTGTCAAATTTGAGCTACTGCAATAACCCACCTTTTCCGTACCACTGGTTACCATGAGCGTTGAAAGGTGGGAACCAACTTCTCAATTGATGTATGCAGATGCATCCTCGTGCTCTGGCGTGAAGTCGAACTCCACGTCTCCCAAAAAGAGTTATAGGTTTGCTTACCGAAACTACTGACAAATGCAAGTCTTTGGCACTTCGCGGCAAGAAAGTACTGTCCCGTAAGTGACCATTCGTACACTGGAGAAGTGTGGCCCCAAAGTGCTATATTCTCCCTATGTAAGCCCGACGCGTGAACGGCGATATTCCCCAGTGGTGCTTACGGACATTTAGGGCGGAATTCCAAGACAGTCCGACCAATGTAGCAAACGGGCGCTGCCTTGTTGGGACACAACCGTAATCTAACTCGCGCGCCGTATTCAAGAACGTGGCCAAACCGAATCCCCCAGTAAGGAAACAAATTGGCAACCGTTTTAATATAAGGTGCCCTGCGCGAGGCTTGAAACTGGATTTAACGCATTACATCGGACCATATATTCATTTGTTACGGCAAAAATTCTAGAGATAACGGCACCATCGCACAAAAATAGAACCGCCTTTCTAATTTTAACAGTACTTTTTTTTAAGTTGCGATTATTTCTTGTTATTGCCATTGAAGTATACAGAAATTATTGCAGGATAGTTTCGCTGTCGTAAAGATTCATTTGGCACACCAGAATGCTTGTTACGTCCCCCGATGGTCACAAAAATGACTATATATGCCGCCAAACGTGTGTCCAGCATCTGGACGAAATCAACGAAAATCTGAGCTCTACGCATGCACGGAATTTGGTCTACAGATCGGCAACGGATAGAAAACCATAATCTGTTTCCTAAAAATAAGGTGACTGGCCGTGTCCTATCGTGCACTAGGAATACGGTTGGGGTACAGGTGTAGCATATTTAACAACCAAAACCTTGGGTGTTTTGGAATACCAGCATTAGGGAGGCACCGTCTGAGTGGAGGGTCTCAGGCTGGTGGGAATGAAGATAACACTTTAGTGACCCAAAGGGTCTAGCGCGATTCATCTTTAGTTTGGAGTGTGGATTTTAATGGTCATTTACTCTCTCTCTCTGTCCAATGCATGGTTTATGCCATTATTTTTTTATTCGTCTTTTGTTTGGCGCAGTTAAGGCGTGTAGGCCTTCTCTTACACCGAACCATGAGACGTAAACAACGTACAATAAGTTATATCTAGGAATCAAACATGATATTCCATACTAACAAATTACAAATGACAGCAATTACATATGAATCGTCTACCAAGTCAACATCCAGGTTTATTACTTACATAACCATATAACATACTACATTAAAAATTAAAATACTAAAATATAATAAAATACTAAACTAACCGTCTTTGTTTCGTTGTGTTCTGTTGCCGGATACCCTCCATAGAGCACAGGAGTTTTATACACACCTTTTTAATTTAATGAAAAATTAAAAAAATATAGTTGAAACATTGAATGTTTTAAAGAACCATTTGGAATGAGAATTTCAGAAATACATTTTCTTGTTTTTCAGCAAGAGGATCATCTGGTAATATTCAATTTTTTACTTCTAAGGAAAAGTAAATTTAAATACGCCATTTTGGTTTTAACTGTTTTAGATTACAATATTTTATATAATTTAGTAAATATTTTTTGGTTTAATTTGTACATAGTAGGCCTACATAATTTAATTGAATGCCTTGTTATTAATAGTGATTGACTGCTACAAATAGTTTCTCCTGTAAAATATTAATTCGTGCTTAGCACTGAATTTTTAATTTCTTGCAGAAATATGACAAGTATAATAATACTGTCGAAAAAAACATATTTTATAGTCTTGGAAAAATAAAAAAGAGTAAAATTATAAAATAATAAAACTTATTATAAATAAGAATGGTATTTAAAATAAGTTTTTAATGTTATCAGGCCAGGTAGCACCAATCTGGTAACAGTGGTCGCCATTTACTCTGCGCAAAAAACAATTGTCTGTAATTTTTCAAAAGATTCTTTTGGAAACAAGTTACCAAGAAATAGTTTTTTAATACTAAAAGAAAGAAATTGTAACTATATACAACACACGGCTATGGTTATTTTTTTCATATATGAAATAAGTTTACCGAAATAATTATTAGTATTTCTTACAAAAATTGCCGAAATTGTTTATATTTTATTGACTTTACATTAAAGCATAATTTTATTTAAGCATGGAAAAGATAATAAAATATTCAACAATGTGACTGAAATTTGCTTTATTATGTTCATTATGTGCTCAGTTATTACCGGGAAGCTATTCAGGAAACGGTTTACAAATAACTTTAACTATTGGAGGTACTGGGACAACAGAAAGAATAAATTCCTAGATAAGAATCCGAACCCAATATTACTGCGAACACTATTTCGTAGTGATGCAGTTGTTTTTCATTTGAATGTACAAAATTTACAAATTATCTGTAATTTTACATGAATATTACTGTTCTATTTACAAAAAAAAAAATTAAAGTGTGTACTGCAATCTAAGCGCGCGACACACTATAGGTGTGGTCCAACTCTGGTGTTAGCCTTGTAACTCTCGTAGTTGAACAGGTTGTTTCTCCTTTAACCTGATTCACGAGGATGAAAAGGGAATGTGTTCAGTATGTACTTGAAAAAGAATCCAGGAACTGGCGTGATACAAGGTTTTCTTGCAGTTGGTTAAGCTGAATACTTGTCCAAACTAACACCAGAATTCCTATCTCTCTCTATATATTATATATATAATTACGTCGAAGGGTCTGCACAGTCATAGGCCGATGTTACCTCCTACATTATGGCCAGCCCCGAACCACTTGGACAACGACTCAATAATTTGATTCCTGCCGGTTTGTTGTAATATTTATTTTAACTATATCATTTATAAATAAAAATTAAGCTTTCCCAAAACCATAGAAACCTACAATTTTTCAAAGGGATTTGAGAAAAATTAATTTTTATTTATTTATGAATGATCTACTAAAAATGTTTGTTTCAAGACGATGCGATGGCTGCATACGAACGGTTAATACAAAATTGTATGCCACCGTTTTTCAAGTATTTTAGTACTGGCTAGGACTGAAATAAAAATCTTCCTTTAAGTTCATAAAAACCATTATATAAGGATTTTTTGGTAGCGATAAACCTTTGGTATACAACTAAACAAATTTATATTATGAATTTATAACAGAAGAAAAATAATCTAGAATACTGCCATCTTAAGGACTTAGCATCAAATTCGCAAGTATTAACGTTGTCTATCACTCCAATTGTTGTAGGATGTGAACAACTCATCTCCAGTCACCACCTGTCCAATTACAGTGAAATTCATACGCGTTTATGATGCGTATTTGAACATCAGCATTTACAGATTAGACGGTGATCCTGTATTGCATCCTTATGCACCCATGTGCCACTTCCGATGCGGATAGCCTACAGTTCACAAGGATGAATTACACAACCAAAACCCGAACACTTCCGAAGTTTACCGAAGTAAAAAGTGAGGTTAAGTGGGGTTTGGCCAGTGTAATACATAATAGTTAATTTATAATTTTTCCGAGAGGTAAGGTTATCGTTATTTAAAATAATCTATGACATTAAAAAATATATAAATCCTTGCGATATGCTCGTTTTTTTTTCACGAGTGATTGGCAAACTTCGGAGAACTTCGGAATTGTTCGGGTGTGGCTATTATCCCTGTGAAATTTAGGCTTCCCCGTCCAATGCATCTGTAACAAAAGGTTTCTTTATCTTCAAGATCGCACTCAGTGTGTAATAAAACACGAAAAAAATTCCAGATTCAACGGGCACTATCACAACATGGTTTATCGACAACGAAATTCTTCTTCGTCCGTCAAATAATTAAATTCAAAAAATTTTCACTCTCTACTTTCTTGAAATTAGTAAATTTTACTTGTCCACATAAAACATATGACAATAATAGAGTAAAATGGCGCAGGCAGCAGTTACAGGCTAGGCAACAGACTATAATTACAGTTTTGCTAAAAGATAGCGCCACAAGCACCTCATGGATCATAAGGACGCATGAATTGATGCTATCTTTTAATCTATGAGCCTTTAAGGAGGCATTCATAAACTGCTCTTGTGCATGTAAGCTATATTTTTTTTAAAAAGGCGTTTAATGCTTCTCAATGCTGAGCATAAAATAAAGTGCAATGCAGCTGTTTCGGGTGTAATTTTGCCGCGCGCAACTCTCTCCTGTACTTCCCGAAATCTGTGTCTTGTTAACCTCTGAGTGCTTACCACCCGCAATACATGGAAGCATTTCCAGTTGCCTAACCACCAGGGGAAGTGATTCTGCGCCAGTCATGTGACCGGGTCTTGAGACCAGCAAGTAGTTCCGGTACTAGACTGTTAGTGAACCCTCTACCTAACTCTGGACGCGGAGTGATACTTCTCCTGGGCGCCGAGCTGCTGGGTACATGTACCCCTCCGCGGACCCACAGAAAGGACAAGCATAGAAGCACAAGCAGAGAATCACTTCACGCCGCCACGCTGTCGGAATCCGCGACGATGCCCGAGGTCGGACTTGGCCGCAGATTTTGGGGTAAAAGGGACTTTACCTATTACTGTGCTGAGACTTAGCAACAGCTACCTCGAGGAAGGAAGCTACTGACGTCTCGGAGAATGAGCGCAGCAGTGTACGAAAGGTAACTCGCTCGAGGACTAACATACTCAACTCGCCCTGCGAATTAGCACTCACTGAGCAAGTAAGTTTAAAAAACCTCGCTCATCATTTGGGTTCTGTCAGGTGGTCAGAATAGCACCTGGTACTTTTGAAAGTCTGGCCGACGACGTGTCGCTTTTAACTCGCCGAGCGAGTAGTGAGAAAGCGAGTAGGTAAGTCAAAAGAGTGCAGAAAGGGGCTAAGTGCACCTGTAGCAGCAGAGAACTGGCGACAAGGCAGGCTGATCAAGGGCAGGCAGGGTACAGACAGTAATAGCACGAAACATCGGCAATAACTAACATGCCACGAGTATTATCCCTTCGGCCATGTTAGCTGGTAAGACAGTTGCAAGAGAGTTTGCGGAGGTGGAGACTAGAAGCGCTCGCTGGTGAGTCACGGACGGAGAATAGTGGCCAGTCCGTCGTGGGAAGCCTACGATTCACGCCGAGTATTCGACATGCGCGAACATTACCGAATACTTGCCTTCGGGTGTCTTCGGAATTCTTTTTTTTTTTTAGGTGAAAAAACGTTTGTTTTAAATGCCGGAAATGTCAATGCTAAGTTATCCAATGCTACCAATGAGAAAATCTAGTCAATGTGAGTGTAACATATACTGGAAAGTTATGTATGGACGAAAAAAGAAATAAAACACCATTTATGTTTGTTCTTCTGAAATAATAAATTTGTAATTATTAAGGTGAGCAATTTTTATAAAAGGGAAAATAATAATAATACAAACAACTACTTTTTAACAAGGTTTTTCTGACATTGTGATCTAATAGTTCACCATTTTAACAAATGATTAGGTTATGTTTACGTATTACAAATCTGAGATATAGAGAATGAAAATGGCCAGTTGGGTTAGGTTGTGTGGACAGTGGGTTGTGATAGGTTAGGTCCATTTAATATTCTTTAAAATTAGGTATGATTGGTTTAGGAAAGGTTAGCTATACAGCCAAACAAAAGAATTCCGAAGTCACCCGAAGACAGGTATTCGGTGATGTTCTCGGGCATGTAGAATACTCGGCGTGAATCGTAGGCTTCCCAGTACTTCGTCCACGCGGTCGAGTCTTCCAGAGGGACTTCTGGAGGAGCTACCTGCCGCCAGCTGCGCCCACCAGCAGAGTTCGACTCGAGCGCTACTCGGCGGGCGAGTGGACGCAAGAGAACGACTCGGCACAGACCCGGGACAGGACGTCTCCTACAGGACCTTGAGTTTAGTGACCGTCTTAGAAAATCCCTATCTTCAGAGGAGGATTAACGATCGTAGCGATTTTTAAAAGTCATTTATATGTATATAATTTTGTTTGAAGAGGCACTTGGACAACATTTTGAAAAAAAAAAAAAAAACTATTTTCAGTCGCTGCCTCGTTATAAATTTACAGTGTTTATAACATTTTATTTCTTTGGAACATTCATTTTGTAGAGAATTATAAACTGATCGTCTTAAAAAAAATTTTGACGTGGGAAGTTGTGTCCATTGCCGTGGCTCCCACGGAACAATTCAATCGAGTTTTTTTTTTTTTTTTTTGGACATTGACGCTCATCAGGGCGAAAAAGTCACAATTTTTTTTTATGTTGAAGGTAAATACTCTGAGGTGATAAATAAATGTGACACGTATGTAGCGGTATGAAAAAATATATATTTTTATTAGGCGATCATCTCCGGTTCTGCACAGTGGTAATAGTGGTGTTGTTACTTGAAGAGGTGGTTGACCAGCGGGGTAGCTCACCACCAGCCGCCGGCGGCCCAGCCGGGGTAGCCGTGGTAGGCGGGAGCCACGGAGGAGTAGGCGAACCCCCCGTGAAGACCCGGGTGCAACAGTCCGGGGGCGACGGCGGCTCCCGCCACCGCGGCGAGGTGCTGGGCCCTTGCCAGCGCCACCTCCGGGGTGTCGGTGACGGGCTCGGGGGCAACCAGCGGGGCGGCGGCGGGGGCGGCTGGTGCAGCGGGGGCGGCCGCAGCCTTGGCCACGGCGGCCAGGTGCTCGGCGCGGGCCTGCGCCACCTCAGGGGTGTCGGTGACGGGCAGCGGGGCGGCCAGCGGCGGCGCTATGGCCACCGAGGCGTGGGGCGCGCCCAGGTAGGGCCACCCGCCCAGGCCCAGCCAGCTGGGGCGGGCAGCGGCCAGCGCTACGACTGCGGCGAGGACGATCTGCACAAGTCGCCGATAGGGTAAAAATACAAATCGTTATACCTTGACGCTGCCTCTGCTGTTTGGCTCACAACTCACCTGGATGACTCCGTACCAACGATGAGAAACGCCCAGACCAAAGATTTATCGAATCACAAGGCTGCTACGCTGGGAACGTCTCACAAGACGGCGGCCAATGAGCGGGTGGGCATTTGACCGAGTGTACGTAGAACTACGGAGTTCATCCCACATGTTATTGAACCGGCGAATTTTTTTAGCGGTCCCTTACGCATAGCGCTTCACTCAACTATTTTTAACCCAAAAAAAAAAAATTACTGAAATTTCCATAAAAAACGACAAAAGTTGGTCAAGTTTGTGGTTAAAAGTCCACTTTGCCCAAAAGTCTTATGCCTCCGAGTTACATATTAGGATCAGTAAATCTCATTATCAAGTAATTATTCATTCAAGGAATAAGAAACCTTCAGGCGAAAGCAATGCTGTGACGTGCTCTAAACCAAAACATTGCTAAAGTTGAGCTTATACTGCCACACAGTACAGTGTTTTGAATACAACGCTAAGTCCTGCTAATTTTTTTTTGAAGTATGTATGTATATATATATATATATTTATATATTTATATATATATATATAATTCACAATTTCCGACAACTAAAAATAATTAGCTGTGATTATAATCAAAATGACAAGATTCAAGAATTAAAAAAAACAAAACTAAACAACAAAGATGCTGAATGTAAGTTACTTATGTCGTTAAGTGGCTTATCGTAGCATAATTTATTTTCATATAAAAATATTAAACCATTAGTATGTTTGCTTCTGCTTACTAGTAAAACTAGGATGAATGATGTGGGCTAAGATAGTTTAAACTTCCACTGAGATCTAACCGGGGCACCTCCAGATGCAGATGCCACAGTGGTTGGCATGGTTACTCGGACATCGTGGATGTTTTCGTGCTGTAGGACTTTCGCCGTAATGCAGTCGTGCTACAGGACTTTCGCCGTAAGGCAGTCGTACTGCACAATCTTACTTACCAGAACCTTCATGGCTGCTCTCGTGTTGTGCTTGTGTGTTCGCTCTGAGGCTGTCGAGGTGCTCCTGAACTGTTCTGGTCGCTCGGCTCTGCCGTGCCTAGACGAGATCGCGCGGGCTTTATATTCCTGTAAGAGCAGCGGCGCGTGTGTGTGTGCTCCCCCCACTCCCTAGCATTCCTAGCTGCACTTGCAAACCCCCCTCCCCCCCCCCCGACACCATTCACGGACTCGACGACACGCCTGCATCGCCTGGCGGCCACGCCCATCCCTCTCCAGGAGCGCTAGTCGCGCCTAGGAGCCCTCCAGACCCCACCGGTTGGCATTGGAGCGGGACTCCTCCCTGCCTTGTACGGTCACCGCATGGCTCCGTCGTATAGCATCGCGCGGCGCTCTGGAAACAGTTCCGTTTCCTCGCCGACGCGCCGTTCCGGTGCACAGAATTTTTTTTTGACGTGACAACGTCTAATAAATCGATGAACGCCAGCTGCACGCACGAAAAAGTGTCCCGTTACTCTCATTGTCCCGTTACGCCCATTGTCCGCTTGCGCCGCATCTGTCTCTCTTCCACTCGATTGGAACAACCATCGATTTGACTTTTTCGAGGCACATTAAACTTGAAACACTCCCATTCGTTTCCTACTTTTCCTGTCATCGTCCTACCCTTAACATAATAACACAGATTGGAAGAAGTTAAATAGCAAACATGTATAAAAGTTAAAGTTAAAATAATCTCTTCGATAAACATATTTGAATTAATGAGTGCAAATAAAAGTAAAGTTATCAATTAAATTGTAGATTTGATTTCACTCTTTCTTTGTATCCATACAAAATAGTGATAATTCAATAAAAATGATTCAATTTTATTCATAAAAGTATGAAATCATTTCATCAATGTTTTGCTATGACGTTGTCACGTTAAACTATCGTTCGTAAACAGACTTTACAGACAACCAATTTTTTTGATGTGTAAAGCCGAGGCCACACAGAAAGTTGCGCTATGTTCGCTGCGCCAGGTGGCCGCACAGGATAGTCCAGTTCGCGATGTCGGAGAGACGCATGATTGCTACAATGATGATATTCTGCTGGCTCTCACAGCACACGTAAACGTAAAAAAAGATATGGGTTAATGAAATTAATATTAATAAACAAAAGAATTTGTTTTGAATTTCATCATTTGTAATACGCAGTTTCTCGTGAAAACGAAAAATTTCACGGATTATTTAAGGATGAATTCAACTTAGTTTGATAGCATTCCCTTGGAATCAAGTCCCAGGTATTGTCCTGCATATCCTGCCTTCTATATTCTTCCATCAATAAATTCCATAAATATGGCTATGTCTATAATCTTTCAATTAACCTTTCCGTTGAATTGAATATTTAAAGCACAATACTGAGAGAAATTAAACTTCATATAAAGCAAACGCAGAAGTACAGCACAATTCCTCGCGAAAACAGATGTTTCTGTTTATCTGATATAATATTTCGTGAATGTGACGGAAGTAAATGAACGGATATGTGTAACCACGGTGCTGCCATCTGTGGTGGATGGCGCGAACCAAAGTTCACAAAGCCAAAGGGAATCTAAACATGATGGACAGTGTTGGAATGAAATTCCTTGTCGAAGATCCGGTCCAAATCCGGGGTTTAATATTTTTTCAAGTATTTATTCGTTTTTATGAAGCCTTTTTATTATATAGTTAGAAATTTCGCTCTGCAGATAGTCGACGTAGCTGCTCCGGCAGCGAATGCTAGCGGCGGGTGCAGAAACTAAGAGTGATTCGTGTCCAGAAATTTAGTTGAAAACACAATTTGGCAATATTTATCACTCTTGGCTTTATTTTAAAGACTTGAATCAGATGATGGAAAAAGCAAGAATGAAATGGTATGAGTTTCGAAGTACACAGGAATAAGGCCTCAAAGAAGACCAGGTAGGAAATTAGAAGAGCAGATATTTAAATGAATGCAGGATATAGGAGAAGAAGGGAACATAGTGGAGATTTCCAATTCATCAGATTCCCATCTGTTGGATGAAAGGTCTGGAGGTAAGTTAAGAAGATGTGTCTCATGGCTACATGTAAAGAAATTAGGATCCTTCCAATATCAGCATCGGAAGAAGAAACCTATCATATTCCCATATAAAATCGTAGAGTTGAATCCATGAGAGTCACCTGTGTCGACCCTCAGATATTTTCCCCACCCTACAGACGACGCGCTATCTATTGGTCGATTTTCCTGTCGACAACACCAACGCCTTTTCCGCTGATACTTGGACTTCCAGAGCCTGCAATGAGGGAGTCTCCAAACACCACAAACACAAACGATGCGCCTACATTGGAGACCACCTCAAAACTCGTTAATTAAGCATGGAGCGTGGCTTAATTGCCAAGTGCTCAAATTGTACCCCTCTACTCTCGAAAACTGAGGGAAACCTAATATTCACAGACTCAGAGCTTAATCCGCGTTCGTGCAATTTCAAAATTTAGCTTTGAGAACTCCGGGAAAAGGGGATTGTGGTGGTTTTTAAAACTATCATTGTGGACGGCGACATTTCTATTGTTTTGAGGGTGAATGGTGCATAATTTCGTGAAGCTCGGTGTAAAACTGAAGATTTGTATAAACTCAAAGACGTTCTTCGTTTTATAAGATTATACTTTATAGAGTATGACATTGGTTATTATTTTGATAACGGAGTATTTATTTGTAGTTTTTAACGACACTCAACGAACAACAACAAAAAAAAAACCTACAGAAGGCAAGCAGATCGGTATCTTCAGCTTTAAAGACCATCGCTGTCAAATGGTCAGATTCTCTATCCACCATCCAGCCAGTGATTCTCGCAGGTCACCCGAGTTCCTCGCGGCTATGCCATGCCCCTGATGGATTCATCCACTGAGAGACAATGGATTGTGATGTGTAGAGAATGGAGCATAGACGGAACGATTGGGTTAGGGTGGACGGGAGTACCCCGAGAAAACCCCCTCAGATTACACGGCCATGCCCACCGTGTCTCCCACTTGCGAAAGGCTCCGGGATTGGCCCCGATGGTCCAAACACCAAACTCCGTTAAAAACGAAGCCAAAATAATAACCTACAATACTTACGTACATCGAATAATCAGCTCAAACATCCTATGCTGAGCCCGGATATAGATTTCCAGACTTTTGCACGGCATTTATATAAACTTTATTTAAACATGTTGGAAATCAATTTTGGACAACTTCAATCAATGTTAGGCGGCCAGAAATCACTTATGAAACTAATCACAGGGCCAAATACATATGGGATAGTATTTAAATTTACATTTCTTTATGTATTATATATGTTCTGTAGATTGAATAATAAATGGAATATCAAGCGAGTGATGAAATAACGAAAAAGAAAGTATTTAAAATTAAAAAAAAAAAATCATATGAGCGAGTCTTTTAGTACCTGTCCAAAATGTGTTACATCTAACCTCGGCAATGAGCAAATTCATGTGTCCTCATGTTGAAAATACAGTTACCTATAATACGAAACTCGCACACGAAATTTAGCGTAGAATTATTTTAAATAATGCCGAGCGTGATAAATACATATATAAGGAAGTCTTGTGTTTTCAACTACATTCCTTGTCGCGAAGCGCACGTGTTTTCCGCACTCGCCGCTAGCATTCGCTGTCGAAGCAGCTACGTCGACTATCGAATCATCCGATTTGTAGAGCGAAATTTTAAAACATATAATGAATCGGCTTTGATAAAAGCAACAAAAAAAGAAGGAAAAAAAAACACTTGAAAAATTATTGAATACTGGATTTGGACCTGATTTTCGACAAGGAATTTTATTAAAATACTGACCATCTTGTTAAAATTCACTAAGCAGTTAAAACTTTAATGTTTTTCTTTGACTTTGTGAACTTTGGTTTGTGCTATCCACCGCAGATGGCAGCACCGTGGTTACACATTTCCGTTCCACGTGACTTCCGTTTCAATCACAAAATTACTCTTACTAAATGCCGTATACCGAAAGATAAGATGTTTCACATTAAAAATATATATTTTTGAGATTTTCTTACGAGAATACTGTAACTTATAAACACTGTCACCTGACAATTTTAATGTCATATTTGCAACAACAAAATACGTGGGTATACATGTTAATATTTCTTTGTTGAAAGATTTTTTAGGGGGGCCACACTAAATGAATTTGCTGACCGGATCCATTGGCTATCACTGTTTTAAATAAACAGCTGGTTAATTGTATTTTATGTTCCATTAGTTTTTTCTTTGAATCTATCAGAACGACATATCTTGTATGCTTTTTTTTTTGACTAGCTGGTTTAAAGTCTACAAACCCTAGCCAAAAAGATGTCCAAATGCGAGTCATACAGCATCAGTAAAATTATCCCGGTAAATAAAATAAACGAACTGCTAAGTTTTGCGGAAGTGAATGGTAGCACAATATAATTGTGGGGATGAGTGTTTAAGGTATTTATAATTAAGGACTCTATCCAGATAAACACCAAAACACAGGTGTAAACAATCGATTCCCATGTAACCAGACGAGCACGTTCTTCTCAATGAAGGAAATATTTTTTAAACGTAATTACCTAGATATAATCACTTAAATTGGTTAATAGCTGTGCATTATAACGGTGCTTTTATTCGCAGAAACACTTTTTTTTCCATGTCGATATTAGCCAAGGGGTATGCCTGAACTAAAACGTTAATGTAATTTATTCCGAGAGGAAACAAATAGGACACGTTTCGTAACTTGAGTCCCAAGGCGTTCAGTTTTATGCGCGTAGTAACCGATCCACTTTGCGATAACGTCTCTCAAGTGGTTTACGACTGAATTAAACACGACGCAATTCCGCGACCAGAAGGCTGGCGCGTTCTTTAAACACACACGGCTTCTTTTTCTCATTTTTTGACGTGACAACGTCTAATAAATCGATGAACGCTGGCTGTACACACCAAAAAGTGTCCCGTTACGCACACGGTCCCGTTACGCTAATTGTACGCTTGCGCCGCATGTATCTCTCTTCCACTCGATTGGAACAACCATCGATTTGACTTTTTTCGAGGCACATCAAACTTGAAACACTCCCATTCGTTTCCTACTTTTCCTATAAGCGTCCTATCCTTAACAGAATAACACAAATTGGAAGAAGTTAAATAGCAAACATGTATAAAAGTTATAGTTAAAATAATCTCTTCGTTAAAGTAATAAACAAATTTGAATTAATGAGTGCAAATAAAAGTAAATTTATCAATTAAATTGTAGATTTCATTTCACTCCTTCTTTGTATCCATACAAAATAGTGATAATTGAATAAAAATGATTCAATTTTATTCATAAAAGTATGCAATCATTTCATCAATGTTTTGTTATGACGTTGTCACGTTAAACAATCGTCCGTAAACCAACTTTACAGACAACCAATTTTTTTCAAGTCCAGCTCTCGAAAGGCCATCAACCAATTGTCGCCGCTACGTGCCCGGTGTACGTTTACGGGGCCCGCCTAGCAAGGGGTGCATTTGTGTTTAGTGAGGAGGTGTGGTAAGGTTGACGCTCGCTGGGGCATCTAGCGCGGTTTCGCCTCTAAGCGCGCAGTCTTATCGTTGGGCAGGACAACTGTGGCATTTTAGAGTAACCATAGAATTGTATGGCGTATAAATGAAGATAAAGGCGTAACGCAAGTTCTGCGAGCGCTCCTATAATGTGAACCGGAAATTTCGTGCCTAAAATTTATACTAGAAACACGCTTTTGAAGTGAAACTTCTTTGCTAAGGGGGCTACAATTTTCAAGCGTTACGAAAATTTCTATCGCACGAGGAGAATTGTTGGGTACATGGTGGGGGAACCGGTAGAGGCGGAGAGTGCTTCAGCGGCGACGCCACTCCAACGCATGCGCTAGCGGTCGAATGGGAAGTCGACAAGGAGGGAGGAATAGGTACGTAGCAAGGCTTGTTGTATGTAGAGCCACGGAATTTTCGCGCATTCATTTAGTCGCAAGCTAGAATGCAAACCTCCACACTGTCGCACTGTGTTCATGATTGGACCGCAGTTATCTGGACACGCCCCTCTACGACCGTGAGCCAACAATGTCCAGCTAAGAGAGAAGTAAGCGAATCAGGTGGTGCCAAATAACAAGGATAAAAATGTTCTCGCTAAGAAATCAACCAATGGGAAAGTAAACATGGGTCGAGCACACCTATAACATTGAATTCTATCCTGAGGCCAGAGAAATCCGCTAAATTTCCGAGAATCTAGCTATATGCTGGTTGTATCGACCATAAGTGGAGACGGCAAGGGAGAGGTAGAAATAATGCAGCAGTGATACTACGGGATTCTCGTAACGCTGCTTATGTACTCATTTGAGATTATACCCGAAGCCTTACTTTTCTCAATTATTATCTCTTGTTCAATAAAAAAACTAATAATTTATCTATATGTATACATAAGAAACAAGACGTTTCACTTCTTTAGCACGTGGAATCCACTCACACAAACGTTTTAGTTCTTTTCACTACTTTATAAATACGGTGTAAAAACGGAATGCCGAAAGAAAAGCTACTTATACGACCTAAGCGTTTTCTTAATTGCTTTTCGTAAACAGAAAAAAAAACACTGATATCTTGAGTAGTTTTCAAACCACGTGATTTTTTTTTTCTGGAGTTCTGCACACAGATTGAACCCGCGTTTTTGCGTTTGTATGGCATTATTTTATTTTAACCGACAGAAATCCTTCTGTTCTTGCAAAATATTAGTATTACATGGAATTATGGTATTATATGGAAAATTATGTCGTCAGTTATTTGCTAATTTTATATAGATAAGAAAATTTGGTGAGCGCTATTTTTGGCATGTTAATAATTGAAGTTAATATGAGAAATAACCCCCTATCCATTCCAAAACAAACGTTTTCTTTATATCGCAAAACATTTTTTTACTATAATGAATTTTTACGCTATTTTTTTAATAATGTGTTCTTAACATTATCACTTTATAATGGCATTTCTTCTATTCATTCTTAGCAAGTTATTATCATGCTATTAAATCAATTTTGTAGCATTAAATTTTAAGCTGCTACAGATGTATTGCTAACCAGTTGGTAACCAGAGTGTCATCAATTTT
Organism: Bacillus rossius redtenbacheri; assembly: GCF_032445375.1. Classification (NCBI taxonomy): domain Eukaryota; kingdom Metazoa; phylum Arthropoda; class Insecta; order Phasmatodea; family Bacillidae; genus Bacillus; species Bacillus rossius. The sequence goes on from NC_086342.1 coordinate 22,424,436, forward strand.
ATGACAAGTACCCAAGCCATAGACTAATACCTCCATGCCATTGTTATCTGATATTTGTAGATATTCAGACTACACTGTAAATTTTTAAAAATTATCTTGGTATCTTCTTTAGTCTGCGGATATATATTTTTTTAATTTACGGGCATTTAGTTTACCTTCTTTGAACATGAACTAATGACAATGATATTTGAAGAGTGAACAAATTTTTCTCCGCTTGATAAGGTTCGGTCTCTAACGCCATGCTGATTTTTTGTTCACTTCCTCGTCACTACTATAATTTGAGGGACAATTCAGAAATTCTAACAATACCTCCCTGGAAATTGTTGTAACTTACAAAAACATATTTACAACAAATATTCACTGAGTTTAATATAAAAGGAGTGCCATTTCGCGCAAGTGTTAGTAACTCCACTTAGTGAATATCAGTTGAACATTTTTGTAAGGAAGGGAAAAAAAACTAATGCAAGGGAAATATGTAGTGTGTTGAAATTTCAGAAATAACCTTTAAATATTGGTTATAACGAGAAAATAAAAATAAACATAAAGAAGAAAAAAGCCTTAGGAGAATCTGGCTTACACGATACTGTTGATAAAAAAATATTAAAAGTATTATAATGCATATTCATTACAATAGCTCTTTTGTTTTGTTGTCGAGTCAAACATTTTTCTCATAATGTATCTACTCAACGTTATTTTTGACATGCAGGTGGTTTCGCACACCTGTGTGACATTTTAAAACTACTATGCGATATTTAGTAAATCTCTCTTTAGAAACGTCAAGGCGACATGATACGACAGAGCACCTACGTGACAACTTTACAAGAAAGAGTCTTCTAATAACAGCTTTACCGGGAGAACGCGGAGACCTGAGGAATGTGGTGAAAGGCTGGAGGTTAACGATGTCGCTAGGAGCTGCGCTGTGATTGGCCGCGATCCGTCGGTGACAGACTTCGTCCCGTGACCACGCGCCCACAAGATACCTATTTGTTCCACAGGATCTTACGTCTCATTGGTAGAGACCTGCAAAATTCGCGGATTCATTGACCTCTAGGATAGACTCCACAGTCATTTACATACTCGCGGAAATGACACCTGTTCATTGGCTACTGACGCGTGAGACGTCTCAACTAGGCTGTCCGTAATTCGGCAGTTTCTTGGTTTAGTGTTTCCCATTGGCTCACAGTTCCCCGGATAAAATGTGGGCCAATCGCAGAAGCGGTACGAAGGTATAGTAGTTTTGATGCTAGCCTATCGCGAAATGAATCAGCGAATTTTGCATGTCTCTACTCATTGGTCACGCTCGTGATATTTCAAGGGGGAAAAATTAGAATCTTCGTCGTATTTTTCTTGTTATATACACTGTGATTTTTTAAAATTAAAACAGCACGTGTAACTCAGGACATGTGATTGAAATGAAACTTCTTTGGCAATTCAAACCTCGACAAGTAAGTACACCATAAGGAGTAAAATGTCAGCGAGACAATTTTTTTAAAAAAATAAACACGAATAAACAACATTATTACTCGTTTCAATATACCTGCTCAGGACATCAATAAATATTGATAAATCAATGATGATTAATTAACAATAAATATTACTTTCTCACTGTTCAAATAAGCACACCATGAAATGTTACATTAAGATTTTCAGGACCCTACTATAGCACGAAAACAATTCTACCTACAATTCATACACATTTTAAAAAGTAACTCAAGTTCGATAAATTATATCCTCAACCACATTTATAATATTACTTAGTGTTATCAGCAAAAAATATTTATACAATTTAATAACAAGATAACACAGTGCGGGTATTTTAGTTTTCATTTCTTTTTCAAGTATTTAAGAATCCTAACTTTTTTTGTTATTATTATTAACTTGTTTCAAATATAAATAAACACGAATTAACAAAATTATTACACACTACAAAATAACAAGTCAGGATATCAATAATTATGTATCAATCAATATTACTCACTGTTAAAAATAGATACTCAAACCATAAAGTAATTTTTTTAAATAAATATCAAAGCTAGGATTGATTATAATAAATTAACTTTTAATTTAATTTTATATTATGTATAGATTAGAGGTGATCGAGCATTTTTCTAGACTGATTTTGTAGTTCTGCAAATATCACCTTATCATTGAGTTATAGTGCAACAGATTTTGCCAATAGGCTAAATAGACATAATGCAATGTATTCATAGGCATTGATAATGTTCTGCCGTCGAATGAATGAACTATAAGTAACATATCCACCACTCCGCTGCGTGCAAACTAAACGGCACGGACTTTCCTCACAGTAATTCTTTACATTATAACCATGTTGCCACAAGTTAAAAAAAAAAAAAAAATTATATTCTACGCATGGGATTTGTTTGAACACAGTTAAAAATAACTCATACAACACCGTTTAACAATACTGATTTACACAAGTAATTAAGATAATACGTACTTGAAAGTACACTATTATCTTGCGAAGATGGCCTGTGGTGCGGTACACAGTAACCTCAAACCCCGTTGTGTCGCCCTCTGCCAAAATACTCCCTGAAGTCGGGGTGGCGTCAGGCGCAGGCGGGTCCCTATCCCTGCAGCATGGCGGGGTTCAACCTGAGCCGCACGCCATCACGTGGAGCCCGCGGCCCGACCAGTTCTCTGCACCGTCCGCAACTGTTTAGCGCCAGAAATCGTTTCACAACAATGCTTAATCAAAGTACTATTAAGGCATGTTCGCCCGCGCAACATGCATTTACTAAAATTAGTCTAGTCTGTAGGATGTTTAATTTTCTTTCTTTTAGTTATAGGTGCTGCTGTCTGGAGCGGATGTGAGTGGTTCGTGTTACCCTCACCGCCAGGGGTGCCTGCGTCCCTGGCCAGCGAATTCCAGTCCTGGACAAAATCGAAAATCAAGGCGGACCTCGAGTCCAAGTGCCCAACCCCCGCATGGTAGACTCTTTCTACTCTGGCCAACTCTTCATCCAGACCATCCTCTGTCTCCTGTACTTTCCTACACTTAATGCATGCAAACTTGCATCCCGCATGAAAGTGCCCAGGGTTTTCCCTGTGTCTATGCAGGTTTTACCTGGGCCCAACTTAACTAGTAGTTTAGACTAGAGATAAGAGAGAGGGGAGTTAGCCATGGCAAAAATCGCTGCCATGGCTGGCCAATCCCCTCCTAGCACACGATGCATGTGACCCTCTCCCTGCATGGCTAATCCCAGCATGACTAAGGCGTGATAGGCTTCGGCCTGAGACGCACTTAGGTCCCTCCCTAACCCGGACCCCTCCCAAACACACTTAGTTTTTAGTTAGGTTAGGAAAAAAAAAATCAATGTTTCACGAAAACGTTGCATCAAAATTCCCGGCCTCGAAATTTTACTCTCATCGCGCCCAGAGAATATTTTCGCCACCCAAAATTAATGAATTCTCAAAATGCAAATTAATTACGTCGTGTATTTTAAGGCCGGTTAACTTCCTGGTCCGCCGTCACCTCGGCCGATACAAAGAACACTACGCCCTAGCGTCACATCCCGAGGTCACGCCCAGGACCTGTCGTCTCCTTGGCGGCCGAAGAACAAGCGTCCTTCTGGGGCATCGTCAGCCAATCACGGCCCACCTGTTATTCTGTTGAGCCACCGCGCATCTATTTGATGTCACCAATGTCTTCATTTAAGATGTTTTTGAAGGGAAACGTCTTAAATTTCGGAATGCGACATTTGTTAGGTGTAGTTTTTGTGAATGGAGCGGAAGTCTCATGGAACGGAAATGTGAAACCACGGTGCTGCTAACTGTGGCGGATGGCGCGAACCAAAGTTCACAAAGCCAAAGGGAAACTTTATAGTAGGCTATTAACTGTTTATGAATTTTTTTAACAAAATTGGCAGGATTTCCATAAAATTCTTTTGTCGAAAATCAGGTTCAAAACCGGGGTTCAGTATTTTTTTTTCCCAAGTCTTTTTCACGTTTATCGAAGCCGTTTCATTACATAGTTTAACCTTTCGCTCTGCAAATGTAATGATTCGATAATCGACGTAGCTGCTCCGGTAGCGAATCCTAGCGGAGCGTGCGGAATCTACGTGTTTTTTACCCGTCCTGAAATTTACTAGAACACACACAATTTCCTTATATTTATCACGCCCGGCGTTATTTTAAAGAATTCCACGTAATCATTGGTGTCCGAGTTTCGTATCATAAGTGTATTAGCAACATGGGAACACACGATTTTGCTTGTTACCGAAGTGAGATGTTACACATCTCAGGAGAGTACTGAAATACTCGCATACATTTTTTTTTGGACATACGCCATTGCCGATTATACTGTCTGCCCAAAAAAAAAACAGATGGATATCCAAACACACAGAAAACAAGCGAAAATAGCTGATGACAAAAAATTAAAAATATAGACAGCTCAGAAAAATTCGTGGAAAGTAAATAGTCAAAATTTTATTACAGCACCGACGGACACAATGGGTTCACAACGAAGAGGCAGCAGCAAGAAGGTCATTTTTTTGTAATTAACTGATTTTTGTATCGACAGAACCATAAAAAAAGGAACGTAACTAATGTGTTTAGATTGGCTTGAACCCATTTATCCGCCTTCCCACCGCGACAATTACCACGTCCACTCGACCTTGTCGTGTTGTCGCCTCGCCTGGACGATTTAAGAGCTGCCAACGTCTTCTCGTCGTAACGGGTTTCCTCGCTCCCCGCATGCATAATTTATAAACGTATCTTTATCTTTACTTTCTCCGCCTGGTTTTATTTTTTTTTTGCAGCGGATATTTTCTACACGGTCGTAAAATTAAAGGTAGAGAAATAGTATCACGGTCACAGCAAGCCAGTTTTCTGCAAGGAAGGGATCTGTGTTAACATACATAAACATATAAATTTGTATCGTATATAGTCAAATATGAGTCCATTATAATCTTGTTTTCGGACATTTATCGTACGTACATGCTGTAAAAATTGCATGAATGTATAAAACCACGTAGAACTTAATGCTCGGTCCCACACTTCACAATGTTTATTGAATTTCACATCTTAGCTCTCTGTACACACGGGATTTGGTAGGAGTAATGTCATAAATGGACTGAAATTCGTTTGGAACGGATATGTGTGAACGCGTTTCTGCCATCTGTGGATGCCTTAGTAACCTCGAAAAGATGGCGGACCTGCGTTTTTCATCCATAAAATTTGTTTTACTGAACATTCCAAAATTTATACGGCGCATAGGTTTAAGAAAATAACCCTTATACCTATCCTTTAAACTTTATGCTATAATTTATAGTCATAAATAAAAATAATGGTTGTTTAAAAAATACGTTACAATCCTGGCATTACAATCCTTAGTTAACATTGAAATGTGGAGATAGCGCAGAGTTCATAATACTGTAGAGTGACAACAAATTGTTAGCCTACATATATTATACGCCATGTTAAAAGAATTTTGTGATTAAATTTTTACTGTTGAATGTTAAAGGTTGAATCAGCTCAATGAATTAAAAATATTTTGTAGGAAATATTCACAGACTGATTTCTGTTGTTGAAGCAAAAACAAATAAGTTATAAATACACATTTACTTAGTGTTATATAATGCGTTAAAAAATGTGTCAGGTTAATCTTGGTTTTTTTTATCTATTGGGCTGCAATTTTAAATTTGAAAGATACTTTAAAAATAGTGCCACTTTTAAAATGCTTTAGAGAACCAAAAAAAAAAAAATCTTTGACGCCATGTTCGTTCCAAAGAAATTTTCCTAGCTAATAATTTATAGGTATTATATGCATTATTTGAAAATTGAAATAATTCTAGTTTAAATTTCGCGTCCGAGTTTCGTATTTTAAACTTATTTGCAACATCAGAACACGTGAATGTGCTCGTTACCAAGGTTAGATGTTACACATCTCTGGCAAGTACTGAAGGACTCGCTCACATTTTTCTACTCTTAAGTAGTTTTGTGTGTCACGAGAGCTCTTTTGTATTACGTGTTTTGTCTCAAGTTTTGTCACGATATATTTATTAAATCTTATCCAGTAGCGGTATACCGTCACTCAAGTGTTCATTATTGTAATGATTTGTGCGAGCTTTCACAGCTCGAGAACATCGTTTAGTATATACAGTATGACATAAAAGAATGTTTCAGTTATAAATTTTAATATTATCAACTGTAAGCGTTGGTTCAAAATCACATTTAAAGAGTAACTCAAACAGTTTTAGATAAGTGCATGCGCGAGTATTGCTTTGCTGTTTCCTCGCTTGCAGCACCACCTATGTTGAAAGAATGAATCTTTCCCCAATTAGTAGAGAGTGAATCGGTAAAATTTATTTGAAAACAGGATGGAACCGCTCCCCATTGGAATCTCTTTGCACGAGAGTGTTTGAACATACAAGTCCCTGACCGTTGGATAGGTCGTAATGGTCGAAACGACAAAGCTCTTTTTCTCTGGCCTCAAAATTCACCTGAGATAAGGCAATGCGTTTTCTTCCTTTGGGGGTTCATACAAAATCGTTTCTACGTTTCCCACAACCTAATGATTTGCCAGAGTTGAGACACAGAAATGAAGAGGCTTTTGCGTACATTTCTCCAGACGTGTTAATCAAAGTGTGGGAAGAATTGGACTTAAGGTTGGATGTGTATCTTATAACTAATGGTGCACATATTGAACATTTGTAAGTAAAACTTGTTTAGTTTACCTTCAATTTGATATATTATTTGTTGTAAATAGTCTAAATTAAACCTTTATAATATACACTTGTAACTGGGACATTATTTAATAGACAGCCTGTATTTGTTGAGAACATTTGTAACCAAAAACACATATAATAGAGCTATCGGGAAAATTTTACAGGAATGTGTTTAATTAGTAGTAAAGAGATGAAAATATTACAAAAAATTATCATGCGAGCATGAGTTAATTTCTGTAATATATATTAAGCTATTATTTTCGTTCTTTGTTTGTGTGAAATATATTGCGTACCAGTGTGTTATTGTTCTGTTAAGTTTTCCTACGTACCCGTTGCAATTAATTAATTTAGACAGTTCAACACCTTTATTTCGCTGGTTTTGCCATTTTGTAAAAAATCAGCGAGCATTAAAGAAGTTGATATTTTCGGAAAAGAGAAACATTATAAATCTCACAGTTGTGCCCAACCAGTAATGCATGACTTTCAGAAGTTTGGAAAAAGAGTCACATAATACGGGGAGAGAATAACAACATAATTTTTTCGTGTCATAGTTGTATAGCAGAATTAGCATAAATCCGTAAGCATGTTGAAAAAGAAAAAATGAATATAAATGTCATATATTTGCAATTTTTATCGCTCGGTTGTGCCCAATTTCAGCAAAACAAAACAACCTACGCACAAATTTAAGCAATGCGAATTGGGGGAGGTATATCTCAAAATCAAAAATAACTTTGAAATATGTGTGAATGGCAGATGTTGTGACTTTTTTTAAATATGCTACATTGCAGACATACCGTATTGTTCTGTTAGCAGTACAAATATAAATTAAGAGATTTTGAAGATTACTTCATGTTGAAGCCAAGTCGCTGCAAGTTCACCGTCTACACATGCTTACTTAATCCTTTTCGACATACAGCTATGATTGATTTATATCTCCGTGTTTTGTATATCGTCACTTAGGAAACAATACCTACAAAATGAAATTTTAAAAGAAATTGGCTCTTGGTTCCAACGGATTCTATCGGACATTTTGCATCCGCCCATACAATTATTACACACAAAAAAAAAACAGAGATAGCAGCACCATCGCACAAATGATTCAAAAATTACGTTTTAAAATAAAAAAAATAGCATTACATAAAATGCAGGCTATAGGTACTAAGTTAAAACTAAAACATTTAAAAACCTTGATTGCTTAAACCTTTTTTTTCTTAAACGGTTATTCCCTCCTTCAATACCTCCACAAACTACATTTTTCTTCGTTGCACTAATTTAAAACCCAATCGGTACATTCTTATAATAAACCGTAAAAGCCCAGTTCATAATATTTTCAGTCAATCACAGCCTGAGTTTCTTGTTGTGTTACAGAAATGTTGATCAGGCGGCATTCTCAAGCGAGCGACGACATGTTGGAGTGTTTCACTCGTGGGACAGAGGCATATCACGTCCGGTGATTCCTCGCCGAATCTCCACGTTCACCCGGTCAGCAGCTTTCAACGCGCGCTACGACCCGGCGGCCACAAACAGAGTCGCAGTCTGTAAAATTAAGGTCGACCTCGAAATCGCACGCGCGAGGAGAGTCAAAACGTCGGTGTCGACGTGTTGGGCGGGGCTACGGAAGAGCTGCCCAGCTGCGATGTCTCGCCTCGTCGGGGGGTCGGGCGGTGGAGGGAGGAGCCGTGGAGGAGGGGCAGCCGGGTATATAAGCGGCGGGGCGCGGCGGCAGACACCACTCAGGCGCATCCCTAGCGAGTACTGGACCACCAGCAGCGCTAGACACCGCAGCATGAGCACCCTGGTGAGTGTCGCCCCTGGACGGGTAGGCAGCACGCCACACGCACCCACCCGCTCCCACTCGCGCTCAAACACTCCTCAAACAGCTCAGGGGATCCGGGTGACGCAACACGAACAAACCAGGATGCTCTGGGAAATCGCAAGCTCAAGAGCACAAAATATTGTAGAAAAAGTGAAATGCTAAAAAATTGTTTTATTCGAGCACGTTGATAACCAAAATGTATTTTTTTTTTCAAATGTTTCTCCATTAATTAGAGTATAAGCAATGTATTATATAATATTGTATCAGATACCAGATATGTGTTTCCCAGAATGTTATCACTAGCTGGATGGATATTTATAAAAAAATTATAAAAAGCCTAAAGATCGAATATCTACGACATTATTGAACTATTTTTATTGAAAACAGATAATAACTGCCACATTAAATGTTTACGGCTTGACATTAAACTTGTTCAACAGCCTCTATACATTCTTATCTCTATTAGAATTTAACTATTGCATTGGTCAAAATGAGTTTTATTGCATTAAACAAACGTAAATATTAAACACATGACTTATTTTACAAAATAACAAAAAATACTTTTGTTTCATGGTAAGAGGTATAAAAGACATGATATTCAAGAAAGTAGTTTCCATTGACGTATTTAAGTATTATATGTCTCTAAAAAACGATTCTGTGTATGTGTCTCGCAGGCAGTACTGTTGTCGCAGGTGGCTCTGGCCCTAGCTCGCCCCGACTACCTCGGCTACCCCTACTCGCTCTAGCAGTTATAATAGTAATGATGTGTGTGCTCTACCTGCAGGCAGTACTGTTGTCGCTGGTGGCTCTGGCCCTAGCTCGCCCCGGCTACCTCGGCTACCCCTACTCGCTCTAGCAGTTATAATAGTAATGATGTGTGTGCTCTACCTGCAGGCAGTACCGTTGTCGCTGGTGGCTCTGGCCCTAGCTCGCCCCGGCTACCTCGGCTACCCCTACTCGCTCTAGCAGTTATAATAGTAATGATGTGTGTGCTCTACCTGCAGGCAGTACTGTTGTCGCTGGTGGCTCTGGCCCTAGCTCGCCCCGGCTACCTCGGCTACCCCTACTCGCTCTAGCAGTTATAATAGTAATGATGTGTGTGCTCTACCTGCAGGCAGTACTGTTGACGCTGGTGGCTCTGGCCCTAGCTCGCCCCGGCTACCTCGGCTACCCCTACTCGCTCTAGCAGTTATAATAGTAATGATGTGTGTGCTCTACCTGCAGGCAGTACTGTTGTCACTAGTGGCTCTGGCCCTAGCTCGCCCCGGCTACCTCGGCTACCCCTACTCGCTCTAGCAGTTATAATAGTAATGATGTGTGTGCTCTGAGCTGTAGGCAGTACTGTTGTCGCTGGTGGCTCTGGCCCTAGCTCGCCCCGGCTACCTCGGCTACCCCTACTCGCTCTAGCAGTTATAATAGTAATGATGTGTGTGCTCTACCTGCAGGCAGTACTGTTGTCGCTGGTGGCTGTGGCCCTAGCTCGCCCCGGCTACCTCGGCTACCCCTACTCGCTCTAGCAGTTATAATAGTAATGATGTGTGTGCTCTACCTGCAGGCAGTACTGTTGTCGCTGGTGGCTGTGGCCCTAGCTCGCCCCGGCTACCTCGGCTACCCCTACTCGCTCTAGCAGTTATAATAGTAATGATGTGTGTGCTCTACCTGCAGGCAGTACTGTTGTCGCTGGAGGCTGTGGCCCTAGCTCGCCCCGGCTACCTCGGCTACCCCTACTCGCTCTAGCAGTTATAATAGTAATGATGTGTGTGCTCTACCTGCAGGCAGTACTGTTGTCGCTGGTGGCTGTGGCCCTAGCTCGCCCCGGCTACCTCGGCTACTCCTACTCGCTCTAGCAGTTATAATAGTAATGTGTGTGCTCTACCTGCAGGCAGTACTGTTGTCGCTGGTGGCTCTGGCCCTAGCTCGCCCCGGCTACCTCGGCTACCCCTACTCGCTCTAACAGTTATAATAGTAATGATGTGTTTGCTCTACCTGCAGGCAGTACTGTTGTCGCTGGTGGCTGTGGCCCTAGCTCGCCCCGGCTACCTCGGCTACCCCTACTCGCTCTCCACGCAGTACCACGCCCAGGACGCGCTGGGACAGTACAGCTATGGCTACGCCGGCGGTCCGTCTGCCAAGAGCGAGGTGAAGTCCTGGGACGGCGTCACCCGCGGTGGATACTCGTACGTGGACGCCGAGGGCAAGCTGCAGTCCGTCTCCTACACCGCCGACCCCGTGAACGGCTTCCGAGTGGCCGCCACCAACCTGCCCAAGGCTCCCGCCCCTGTGGAGTCGGCGCCACTGGTGGCCCCCGAGCCCGTGCAGGACACCCCTGAGGTGGCGGCCGCCAAGGCTGCCCACCTGGCCGCCCTGGCCGGCGTGCCGACGCCCCTGGCGGCTCCCGAGCCCGTCAAGGACACCCCTGAGGTGGCAGCTGCCAAGGCCGAGCACCTGGCCGCCGTGGAGAGGGCTGCTGTGGCCGCAGCTGCCGCCCCCGAGGTGCCGCTGTCGCTGTACTCCGGCCTGCCGCTCGGCGCCGGCTTCGCCTACTCCAGCGTGGCCCCCGAGCCCTACCTGTACCGCGCCGCGCCCTGGTGGTGACCGGCCGCCGCGACTGCGACTGCGACTTGTGACCGGCGACTGGTGACTGCGGTCTTCATGTCTGACTGCCTGTGTGTTATTCTGTGATGTATTATTATTTGTATAATAATTTGTTTAAATTTTTAATAAAAATTTTAATTTCAAATTAATTTTGTTTGTTAAATTTTATTTTTGTTTTTAAAATATTTTTTTTTGTTATAAGTTAGTTGATTGTTTTGTCAATTAAATGAACTAATTAACTTTATTTTGTAGTTTTATTAGGAACGGATAAGCTTCACTACAACATATTAGAAGTCTATGAGGAATTCTATACATTTATATTACATCATTACATATTTGGTACCATTTAATATATTCTTGCCTTTTTTAATATGTATTTGTCTTAAGGGGAATATATAATTAGGTCAATTCAATTTCTCGATATTATCTTTGGTTTTTATAAATTAATTGGTTAGCCTTGTACTGGTACCTACAATAGTTAACAGAACACAAAACAATATATTTTTCTCTGTTTTTTTCTTTGACCGACGCTTGTTAACGACACTGAGTTTTGCTTGTAGCTACTGTGATAACGGGCTTTTTACATAATAAACTGAACTTAATGAAATAGTAATATTGAAAATAGAATATGTGGTACCACTAGCTTAGTTCACAATTTTAGGTCATTTTCGATCTATATTATCATCTAGATGAACTGTAGCACGTAACCCTTCAGCTACAATTTCCAATTCTTAAACCGATACACAGCAGAAGCGGCCAATGAATTTTGTTTTTCATGTTTGTTAATCTATTTACTTACATTTCTTCATATAAGTATACACTAACACTGAATAACAACATAGTTATACATAATTTTGTTGTTAACAAAATACATATAAATATCCCACAAATAAATTAGTTCTTAACTAAGATATTGTTTTTAGTTAGAATTTCAAAAATAATTTTTAAAGCTTGTTTATTGGAATTATATGAAAATCTACTAATATACTGTTTCCTTATTTTTAGGTGTTCTGATAAATGATTTTTAAGAGTGCAACATGGATTAACCATTAATTCTTTTAAGATGCAAAAACTTGTTTTTAGTCAAAATAATACTCATACGTTTTATTTTTACTAGCACGTTTCCAAGCAAATATTGCAATGTGAAAAAAAATTTAGACCAGGGAAAATATTTTTTAATCAAAGTTAAAACATATTCAGCCCTCAACAACCGAAACATGAAAATTTCTCTATCATAACTCCTCTGAGTTCACTCACGCCTTTTGGTCACAGAGTAAAAGAGAGAAAGACTGATTTGTGCCTTTTTGTAATGTACTACATTAACATTTTCTTACGAGTTTCCGACATCATAATATTCAGGGTATTATTTTGGTAAATGGGCCTCTACTCTAGTTTACCAAACCTGAAACAGTTAACCTCCAAACGCAAACACCAAACCCCATTCTAACCCAAACAAACATCATTCAGTACAAACGAACCAGTAGTGAATTATAATTCTTTTTTAAAAGAAACTGAAAAATAAATCATTCTTGCATTATCCAAGTTCGCTTCAATTATATTTTGATGGCGTATCTAATTTCTTCAGTATATTGCTAACTGTAGTTCTGGTTGTGCTGAGGTTCTGGTTGCTTGTAAGAATTTTCGGTTAATGTTTCGCATTCTTAATTTTTCACAATTTTGGTTGAATGCTTGTCGTTCGCGGTATCCCATAATAGCATAATACAGTTAACATTACAACATTTATCCTCCAAGATAGCTTTTTTTTTATATTTTGCTTACCATTTTGTCTCTTCTCCTGGACGTTTTGACCATGTGACCATTAGACAGGGCCTACAAAGCTCCTATGTGAATTTATGCCTATGCTCTCACCAACCTCTCAAAAAAAGCACCAACACTTTTGATTTGAAGGTGTGCTTTGTTTTTGAGCGAAAAAAAAAATTGTTTTCCGGTAACGTAAAACCCGTTATGCTGCATATTTTAATACTAAATGGCAATGAAGCTACTTAATTTTAGTTAATAGAAATTATCAATTTTGTTATGGACATATATAAATCAATTCAAAAATGGGGTTACACTGTTTCACTTGATTTAGTAATTTCATTTTTGGCAAATGTTTACAGTATTACACATTGTAGGTATACTTTGGTCATTTTTGTTGATAGATACATAGAAAATTCTTATAGAATTGTTTCAAAAATCGAAAATGGGACGGATATTTAATTTGGTGGGAGTTATAAAAACAAACCTCCCAAATACGAGGTACAATTGAAAAAAAAATTACTAGCCTATGTAAAACATTAAATAAAATACGCCCTGTATGGCCGTAAAATTAAAATTGTTGAGTACGAAGTTTAAAATGTAATTTAACAAAATGAAAACACTAAACATTGAACACGTCTGTATTGGTTATTTGTAGAGACCAGAAAAATTCGCGGATTCATTTAGCGATAGGCTAGAAGCCAAACTCGTTTACCTACACGCTGCTTCTGTAATTGGACCGCAATTTGTCTGAAGGACTTCGAGCCAATGGAAAACCGTCAATAACAGAAGTATCGAATTGCAAGACTCTCAAATGACAGGTCTCAACAAGTCATTAGCCAATGAGTAGGTGACATGGGCCCAAGTACAAAGAGGACTGTGGAGTCTACCTTAGATGTCATTAAAGCCGCAAAGTTTTACAGTCCCCAGTTATTAGAATTAGTATGCAAAATATAGGATCTAATACAACTAATTTTTTTTTGTTTCATTACGTATTGTTTAGTGGTTTTAAATTCCGTACAAGTAAATCATAGTTGACGTTCAGACATAGATTTCGCTTTAACGTTCAACCTCCGTAGAGTAGTTGTGAATGTATTTACATTTCCAGTTAAACCACTCAAGCATAACAGCAAAAAACGTACGTAATACGACAATTTTGGAAACTCTTGCCAATTATCATTGGTGAATTCGAGACAATTTACTTCATTGCTTTCAAGCTATTCTCCACTCCACGCCGTTAGATGCCACTAATGTAATTGTTATCATGCATTTAAATACATTGTATAAAAAATGTAGGCAAACTTTGCTGACATCAATTGTCTTGCGTATTTCTTACAAGTTTCCCATATTGTCAATATAACATTATTTGATAGCAGTTCTGATGAATGCGTGGATTCAAGTATGGACAGTTTGAATACAAAACTATTGATTCTACCCATACTTAAGCCCTGAACAAAAACCAGATAATGACAATAGAATAAACAAAAGATCGTCTATCAGCCGATCATAATTCATAACACATTCTGAGGATTATGAAGTTAATATTATCGCAAAAAATTTTTTTAAAAGTAACACCAATGACAAAAAATTTAACAATAACTACTGCAGTAGAACATAAACGAACTGAACTGTAACATTAGGAAATTACCCCTATTCTTATAAAATGTTTAGTGATTAAAAAATTCCTATCACTTAAAGGAAAAGAATTTTTGAAGGATGTTTGCAAAAGTAGGCTGAATAGAAAGAATTAATTAAACCTAATTCTAGTAAGAAAAAAATTGTTTATGTAAACAAAAATGTATTTCGAAACAAATATGATACAAAATAATACATCACAGAGTATCATACATAAACAGACTTCAGATTTAAAGACACAGGAAAAGGCAGCTGCATAAAAGTATAAATGTTTGGCGCCTCCAGTCACAGTTACTGGTCACCAGATACTAGTCACTGGTCGCCAGTCGCAGTCACCAGATACCAGTCACCAGTCGCCGGTCACAAGTCGCAGTCGCAGTCGCGGCGGCCGGTCACCACCAGGGCGCGGCGCGGTACAGGTAGGGCTCGGGGGCCACGCTGGAGTAGGCGAAGCCGGCGCCGAGCGGCAGGCCGGAGTACAGCGACAGCGGCACCTCGGGGGCGGCAGCTGCGGCCACAGCAGCCCTCTCCACGGCGGCCAGGTGCTCGGCCTTGGCAGCTGCCACCTCAGGGGTGTCCTTGACGGGCTCGGGAGCCGCCAGGGGCGTCGGCACGCCGGCCAGGGCGGCCAGGTGGGCAGCCTTGGCGGCCGCCACCTCAGGGGTGTCCTGCACGGGCTCGGGGGCCACCAGTGGCGCCGAATCCACAGGGGCGGGAGCCTTGGGCAGGTTGGTGGCGGCCACTCGGAAGCCGTTCACGGGGTCGGCGGTGTAGGAGACGGACTGCAGCTTGCCCTCGGCGTCCACGTACGAGTATCCACCGCGGGTGACGCCGTCCCAGGACTTCACCTCGCTCTTGGCTGACGGACCGCCGGCGTAGCCATAGCTGTACTGTCCCAGCGCGTCCTGGGCGTGGTACTGCGTGGAGAGCGAGTAGGGGTAGCCGAGGTAGCCGGGGCGAGCTAGGGCCAGAGCCACCAGCGACAACAGTACTGCCTGCAGGTAGAGCACACACATCATTACTATTATAACTGCTAGAGCGAGTAGGGGTAGCCGAGGTAGCCGGGGCGAGCTAGGGCCACAGCCACCAGCGACAACAGTACTGCCTGCAGGTCAGAGCACACACATCATTACTATTATAACTGCTAGAGCGAGTAGGGGTAGCCGAGGTAGCCGGGGCGAGCTAGGGCCACAGCCACCAGCGACAACAGTACTGCCTGCAGGTCAGAGCACACACATCATTACTATTATAACTGCTAGAGCGAGTAGGGGTAGCCGAGGTAGCCGGGGCGAGCTAGGGCCACAGCCACCAGCGACAACAGTACTGCCTGCAGGTCAGAGCACACACATCATTACTATTATAACTGCTAGAGCGAGTAGGGGTAGCCGAGGTAGCCGGGGCGAGCTAGGGCCACAGCCACCAGCGACAACAGTACTGCCTGCAGGTCAGAGCACACACATCATTACTATTATAACTGCTAGAGCGAGTAGGGGTAGCCGAGGTAGCCGGGGCGAGCTAGGGCCAGAGCCACCAGCGACAACAGTACTGCCTGCAGGTCAGAGCACACACATCATTACTATTATAACTGCTAGAGGGAGTAGGGGTAGCCGAGGTAGCCGGGGCGAGCTAGGGCCAGAGCCACCAGCGACAACAGTACTGCATGCAGGTCAGAGCACACACATCATTACTATTATAACTGCTAGAGCGAGTAGGGGTAGCCGAGGTAGCCGGGGCGAGCTAGGGCCAGAGCCACCAGCGACAACAGTACTGCCTGCAGGTAGAGCACACACATCATTACTATTATAACTGCTAGAGCGAGTAGGGGTAGCCGAGGTAGCCGGGGCGAGCTAGGGCCAGAGCCACCAGCGACAACAGTACTGCCTGCAGGTAGAGCACATACATCATTACTATTATAAGTGCTAGAGCGAGTAGGGGTAGCCGAGGTAGCCGGGGCGAGCTAGGGCCAGAGCCACTAGTGACAACAGTACTGCCTGCAAGTAGAGCACACACATCATTACTATTATAACTGCTAGAGCGAGTAGGGGTAGCCGAGGTAGCCGGGGCGAGCTAGGGCCAGAGCCACCAGCGACAACAGTACTGCCTGCAGGTAGAGCACATACATCATTACTATTATAACTGCTAGAGCGAGTAGGGGTAGCCGAGGTAGCCGGGGCGAGCTAGGGCCAGAGCCACCAGCGATAACAGTACTGCCTGCAGGTAGAGCACACACATCATTACTATTATAACTGCTAGAGCGAGTAGGGGTAGCCGAGGTAGCCGGGGCGAGCTATAAGGCCAGACATTTATGGTGTTTGTTTGAAGCATTGGCATGTACATTATAGTGTTCTGTCTTTGTTTGCATAGATGAAGAATGCAAACTTATTTTTTTATGTCAACATTTAATAAAATGTCTACAAATATAATCCGGCGTACCCGGAGGTCCGGATTAAAGACGGGCGGATGGACATGGTTTTACTGTACCCTCACATCTCGTTATATTCATTGCCAGTCTGGCGTTTCTTAGTCGGCAGCTTTATCAAAAAGAAGCTTGAAGAGTATTTGGTGTTATAAAGATGTGGTTTTAGCAGCATAGAAGACACAGCCGATGTGGTTGTGCATTACATTGGCGATAGCTCTTGAGATACGATAGTAGCAGCCAAATTATCATCCAATGAAAATAAAACATCGCGTTTATCAATGCGTGTAATATAAATTTAAAAGTGATAGTGCCAACGAGTACTAATTGTTAATAATTTACAATTTATTTTAACAGCGGACTTTTTTTTAATTCTATAGATACCAGGCACTTTGATTTTCTACGCAACTGTTGTGGGCAAAATTAAAATGATATAACTCGTTTCAGGTACTGCGTGTAGAAACGTATTGGCGTGCAGTCAGTCTTCATAAAGTAGGTAACAACTTGTCCGACAATTTAGTCAAATTTATTCCATAATATCGTTGTATATCAGTTTTATACGGCTGCGAGATGACTGAATGTGTTGATGTTGATATAATACTAATTATTTAAATTGCAGTGCAACCCAATCATTGGGTTGATTTGTGTCACATGTTTTCATGTCAATTTCTCAATTTTAACTGGTGCAATGCCAGCGAGAACTTGAAAGCGCATTGGCAAAACGATTACCTCCAGAGGTTGAAAGAATATAAAGCAGCAAAACCCTCTTATGTAAATGTAAACACGATTTTCTCAATGTCTTGCTTCTGACTTTAGAAAAACTAACCTAAGGCTAGTGACCTCATAATGTGTTTTGTATAATTATATTAACTGAAATGAATAACAAAAATTATATATTTATATATAAAGTTACTTCATTGATAAATAAACGTAATTAGTTTCATCTTCGTACAATTTAAATTTTATTTTCAGTAAGAACTATCACTAAGTAGCCATCTTATATTGGCGATACTTAAATTATATAATTAAATTTTTCAAAATGATTATTTTAATTAAAACGTGATCAAATTATTCGAGGTTAACTTAAATCATGGACAGTAAAAGAAATGATTCAAGCATGATAAAATAGTTAATCTACTCGGAAATCAGCTGTTTGTCAATTGTAATCTATGATCCGTAGTCATGATAGTAAATGCTTCAATCACATGGAATGGCTCAATATTATGTCATACATGGAAGTAAACAAGTCAAAACAGGTACCACGTGAACTACGCTAAATTTCAAGAATGTTATTTGACTCACACATCACAGCAAAAGCATAATTCAACACCGACATGGCGCTAGCGAGTGGAACTAGCGGAGAGAAAAAAAAAACCCACTAAAAACTTTCAAAAATGCCCACGTCACGATTTGTAGACGCAATTAATTTCTGCGTGTTGATAAGGTGCAACGCGGTGTGCGGGGGTGAGAGAGAGAAAAAACTGGCTATGGTAAAAATAATTCCATGCCGAAATATTTACTAGTTGGTGATAAAATTCTACGAAACCCACTTTCTATCTTCGATTTTAATTCCAATAATACACAAGAAATTTGCATACAGTCAAATAACATAATTGAGAAATATTTAAAAAAAAATTTATGATTGGTTATCAAAGTGCTAAAAAAAAAAATTCTCTGTATTTCTGTAATTCTATATTATTGTGTGCGGTTTTCCACTGCATCCTGGTTTGTTTGCCGGATCCCCCAAGTACTCAATACTCTGAGCTGTTTGAGGAGTGTTTGAGCGCGAGTGGGAGCGGGTGGGTGCGTGTGGCGTGCTGCCTACCCGTCCAGGGGCGACACTCACCAGGGTGCTCATGCTGCGGTGTCTAGCGCTGCTGGTGGTCCAGTACTCGCTAGGGATGCGCCTGAGTGGTGTCTGCCGCCGCGCCCCGCCGCTTATATACCCGGCTCCCCCCTCCTCCAGCTCTCCTCCCTCCCCCTACCAACCTCCCGACGCGGCGAGACATCGCACCGGGCAACTCGAACGCAGCCCCGCCCCGAACTCTCGCTAACGACGAGCGATTAATATGTATAGCACCCTGGCGACACCGCGCAGACTCTCAAGGGCGATTTTAATAACGGACTGTTAAGTATCCGTCGCTTTCACCGCGCATTCCGGTGACACTCAGGTGTATTCTTCTCACCCACTTGCGAGCATCAACAATTTTTTTTTTTTTAATATTAATCCTAAATTTACGCAGAATACTTGGTTACAAATCATCCAGTGATATTCGTAAATTTACAATTTATCTTTTAAAAAAAATTACAGTACTGAGTTAGCTTGTTTCGTAACAATAATAATCGTATTATACAAACAATATTGAAAATCTTGTTGAATAACAGCAAAAAAAAAAAATTCCTTTCACGGCGACACTGAGTGAAACCTGCAGCATCGTAACTTATTTTTTTTTTAAATTTTAATCTCAAATTTACGAATATCGCTGGTTACAAACTATCCAGTGAAATTCGTAAATTTACAGTTTACCTTCGAAAATTTACAGTACTGAGTTAGCTGGTTTTGTAACAATAATAATTGTACAATACTAAAAATACATTAAAAATTTTTTTTTTCCTTTCACGCTTTGTGTTTACCCTGTTTACAACGAAGCTCGAAACTCAAAGTCGACGGAGATCCAGTAATACGAGATTAAGAAGAACACTTCCATTAATTTCAGGCTCATTCTTCGTTGTTTAGTCCCTGAAATTTACTGTAATTTCTGACGGTGTACTTGGTTATCGTTCTAAATAACCGCCACTTCTATCCGCAGGTTTCGGCCTCTGGTGACCACGATTGGCAAGGCGTCGCGGTCGTACATCGAGGGTCGTGGGTTCAGAACCTAACAGTTTAGATCAGCAGAGAGTCTGTGCCGTATCGGCTCGGAGCCCAGTACAAATATTGGAGGTCCCGCTGACCTGACCCTATGTGTGTGAACGTGTGACGAAAATATCCTATCATTCAACTTGTCTTCACGATGTACAAAAACTGACTCGTCTAAGTTGTCACTATAATAATGGTGGTGATGACTTACTCCAAACTTGGATGTTCTTTTAAAATTACCAAAAAATGGTGCTTATTAGCTTAACAAAATTTTTTATTGCAGGTTATTACATTAAATTTGATGTCAAACTTTATGTCACTGTTCTAGCCGGAGTCAGTTTATTAACTGTGAACTTCAGGTGGACATAATTTGACTACTGTCATTCAAATAACAAGAAGTAGTAATTGCTCAGCTTAGTCTTCAGCTTGAAGCACGTTGATATGGTTTCGAGCGATGCGGCAGGGTTCAACGGGTTTGAAAGGTCTCTCTGAATTTGACATGGGTAAAATCAGATGTTCACAATTCCCTAGGTTCTAATCTTCCTATCGCTCGTGCAGGGCTCCGAGGATTCGGAGACCCTCACATACACGAACGACGTCTTTACTCCTTCAATGGAGGACCTCTTCTCCTTATTTACTTCTAAAAGAAACTTCTATCGTTCAGTTTGTTGTGGCGACCAAGGAAAAAGGCTGCTAAGAGTTCTGACTGAAGACTGAATTCATAACGATTTGGATGAATGAAACGATCTAATAAACTGTGCTTGGTGCATGAAAATAATAAAACGGCATATTCAACTAAATATAGTTATATGTAGATGAGACCTAAGAAAAAACCAAATTAATGAGACTAGCTGCAATAAGATGTGGTATTACCAGGTAGCTTTAGTTTACCGTTTATACATAGATCATTAGATCAAAACTTAAATTAATTAAAAATAATAGTTATAATAATAAAATATGAGAACAATAAATGTAAACATGCTCATTGTTTACAACACCAAATAATTTTTACACACATACATATGTATTATAGATAATTAGCTAACTTTAAGCCAGACTTAATAACAATCATGGTAGAACATCAATGTAAAAGGAATACGTGAGCTCAATTTGCAACAAGATGCATAGTGTGCCCTATAGAATTTACCTTTATTTTTGCTTAAAAAAATAATTCTAAAGGTTAAATTTACGTCATATTTTGTTGGAAAATTATCTTAATTGTGTCAAACGAATTAAGTTGTTAAGAAATCTGTTATATTCATTGCAAATGGGCTTCATTTGATTTCCTTCCTCTTTCCTAAGCAGACATGTTATCTAATGAAAGTGATTAATTAACAAATATGCATATAAAATAATTGAAACAGTTTTAACTAGCTAAATTGTTACACCTATCACAATGCAAATATAACTACTTGCAAGCTTACGGCAGTCTGAAACTAACTGGATTCTTGCCAGTGACAGCATGGAGTAAAAAATTGTTTTTAAATAACTATTCAAATTAGGATAATTGGTTAGTTGCTTGCTAAACACGTTAAACTTAATCAACTTTCGTTAATAAATTTATATTGTGATATTCAAAGAGGATCTATATCATTCCAGTATTCATTAAACGGGATAAATTAAGCTCAGGATTACCTAAATACATTATCATCTTTATGATTAAAATTAATTTCATCACATTAGTTAACATTAATAACAGAGAGTAGCTATTTATAGTAATAATTTTTTCACTTTTATATTATTTTTTGTTTTTTCCTCTAAAGTAATATAAGATTGAAATAATTAATTACTTGTCTTAATATTCATTAACTTGGGATGAGTGTACATCTGTACTTGACTGTGCTTAGCTTAATATATGAAAAGTTGCGGACAGTTAAAACTTTAAAATGTTGATTTAATCGAAGATTTCATATTATTTTTGATAATAATTCATTCTGCATACATTTATAATTATAAGCAACCAAAAGAAATGATTTTTCGCCTATTGAATGGCTCCAATGGGTTTAGTTAATTTTTTGCTGCTCTGAGTATTTTTTTTAAATAAACCTTCAAAAAGAAACATAAAATGACCGGAAATAAAATGCCTACTCTTACGGCTTCGCTCAGGTGGATTTCAAGAGAGTGATTGTATTGCAACATTGTGAGAAAAATATGTGATGTATTCCAAACATCCTGAACTTCGGAAACAAAACTATACTAATATTATAAAGCTGAAGAGTTTGTTTGTTTTGTTTGTTTGAACGCGCTAATTTCAGGAACCACTGGTCCGATTTGAAAAAGTCTTTCAGTGTTGGGTAGTACATTTATCGAGGAAGGCTATAGGCTATATTATATTATCAATAACATTAGGGATCTTTACTAAAAGTCCAATTTAGAATCAAATGCGTTGGACGGGGTTAGATACAACATGCAGTAAACGTACGAAGTGTGTGTTGACAATGCCGCAGGCGCTAGACGTTTATTTCCTATTGCCTATTAACATTGTTGCCACGCACTAGATGCCTTATCATTCTTAATTTTCCCATACAAGTAAAAAACACCCGTGTGATATTAACAACGAAGCAATCAGTACCCTCATAAGAGTTCAATTAGTATTTAAATTCTTTTTATCACTTTAAATCGCAAACCTATTGTTTTTTTCCTCTCTCTGTGTTTAATTAGTTTTTTTTTCTTTTACCAGAATTGTTTTTAATTAATTTTAATTTTTCGGACCATCAATAATTTTCCTCTCCCTTTACAATTCTGACAAGGACTTGTATATATATATATATATATATATATATATATATATATAAGCGAAATACCACTCACTGACTCACTCATCACGAGATCTCTAAGTATACACCCGATTGACTTGAAATTTAGCATAGTTACTCATTTTATGATGTAGACGCTCACTAAGAACGGATTCTGCGGAAATCCGATCCCAAGGGGAGTTTCGGGGGCGTAATATATAAAAATTTCCAGTTTTTGGTAGGAAATCACCATGGCAACGGATGTTGCTTTGTTGATGCTTCATTCGTCTCTATGGCAACGACTATTTCATTGTTAGTGCAGTCCTCATCACCGTTGAAATTTTGCGGGTACTTTAAATATCAAAATTGCCCTTTTTTTTCAAGTATAGGTATATATTTTACAGACTTGAAACTTCACAGTAATGTTCCTTATGTTACGCAGGATGACATTTTGCGAAAATTAGATCCATAGGGTGGTTAAAACCAGGCAACAGTGGGTACTTTGCATGAGAACAGGATTTTGCATTGTTCGTGCCTTCTGCGTCTCCATGGCAACGGGCATCGCGCGGCAGTGGCGTACCCACAAGGAGGGGCATGTATAATGAGCGGCGCAAGAGTGATCTGCCTGTAGACTGCCGTAGCGAAGTACGGGTACATCAGTTGTACGTTGCGTACACGAGTCGGGAAACTATCGGTGCTATTCATTTTTTCTCCGGTTCATTATACAGCATTGTAATAAATTTCACTGAGTTTTTTTTATTTACCATTACTGTAAATGGGAGATGTGGCTTAATTTTTTTCCATTAGTATAGCCGTACGAAGCCGGGTCGGGCAGCTAGTGTAATAATATATCAGGTGTTTATCGAAAAGATTCCTTCATAGAAAAATTTTCAGACGAACGTTTTTAAAAAGTGCTTGTATAAAAGTAACATTTATTTTCAATGTCCAAATTTCTTGTATTACATTTAATTTGTTCGGAAATATATTCAACATTAATAAATTCAAACAAACCTCAATTAAGGAGAGAATTTTATAATAATGGTAAAATATCATTTATGGAAAGACTTTCGTAGTTATTGAATGTTAACTGATATTATCAATTAAACTTTACGTTGATTTTTGATTATTAAATAAAACTTCCCCCCGTTTCACACCCTTAAAGTAACCCTTAACATATTTCTAACTTCAGAAATGACTAACTTCCATACAAATTTTCATCTTTTATTGAACCCTGTTAGGGAAAGAATTTTCAAAAATCCTTTCTTAGTGCTCATCTACGTTGTATAAGAAAATTCTGTGAAAAACTTCATGTTTCTAGACCCGCGGGTATAAGCTGTGCGTTCTCTGTCTGTCAGTCAGTGTCAAGAATTTTATTCATTATATTACTTCATTGTATAAACTTACTTAGGTGGAAAAATATTGCTTCAACACACACGCATACACGCCTACTAACACATATACATTCATAAAATCATACATATATATTTATTCATTCATAAAGAATATTTCTGAAATCGCCCGACCAACCTGGTATGCAGGTTAACCGGGAGGGGGGGGGGGGAATGTTGCAAACATATTTACTACTTATGATCTGAAGTGCTTATCCAGGTTTCTACGTCTTTGAATTTGTATCTGAACTTCTTGTTTACCTCAAATAAAAAAAGATAGAACATATTAAAGATAGAACACCAAGAATCTGAATATTGTGTTCAACCGAACAAAGTTCAACCACTACCGCAAATCATGTTGCTGTCGTAAAATAAGTTGAATGAGCAACAGGTGGCAATACATATATATATATTTAAATTATTTAAATGAAAAATGTTTTTAGGCATGTAGGAACATTGTAACCGAATATGTGCTCAGTGAAAGTATACAATTTTAAATTATTGTTTTTTTAATGGTTTAAACTAGAGATGGGTCAAATCCCATCCTAATCCCGAATTTGAATTCCAAAGAGTATTTAGAATACAGCCCTCGAATCCGAATCTAGGTCTCAAAAGTCAAAAATAAAATAATGTACAAGAAATTAAAAAATATTAACTATGATGCGCTGTAACATTCAACAATTTACAAGTTTGTTTCACAAAATATGCTTCCAGAATCGTTACATCTAGCAATTTTATTAATATGATTACAGTCAGAAGTGAACTATCTTGGGATATCGTAACAGGTTAGGTATAAAGAAAAATAATTGGCCTAGTAAAATTCAGATATTTTCAGTAATACAATTTTTATTTTTTTATTCCTTCTCCTCAAATGTTAATCTTTAGAATACTAAATATTTGATAGTATTTGAGTATTCGAGGGTTAAATTAAACATTATCATCAAACACGAGGTCGTTAGTGCGAAACAACAAACCCAGCATACAGATGGATTGGTTCAGGAAAAATCGAAGAAATTCCGAAGACAAGATGAATGGACTAAGATTGAAGGCCGGGTCATTCCTTATGCAGGTTCACCACGATAAAATAAAGTGCTTCTCAAGACTGGTTCACACTTTCATGATTGGAGATGAACCATTGGATTATCTTTGTAAGTAAAAAAAAAAATGTAAATTTTCGTTCGTTCAAAATCTTAAATCGTCGAAAGTTCACCGATTGTTTTGAAATTTTGACACAAAGTTGAATTTTAATCCGTGCTTGCTTTTACATACCTGTGTCACACCTGTGACAAACAAAAATATAGATAAAAATACAGATAGGTAAAAATATATATAAAGTAATGTTTGTGTGTTCTTCCTCTGTTTTTTAATGTTAAATACACAGATAGAAAGATATAGGCATGGATATAGAGATATATAAAGGAATATAGTAATAGAGACCGGGAGATTTGCAGATATGCAGAGAGATATAGAAAGAAAGAGAGAGGGATATATATAGATGTATAGAGAGATGTAGAGATATATAGATAGGGAGATGGTTTGAGATATATGTAGAAACACAGATAAATTAAGATATATAGAAATAGAGGTGTATAGAGAAATAAGGTGATATTTATAGAAAGGGCCTATATAGAGATAAAGATAGAGATAGAGATAGAGAGAGATGCTTTGTATATGTGTACCTACTTCAAACAAATTACAAAAAAAATTGTGTGCTTTCTCTTTACTTTTTTTTTTACATTTAACCAGAAAGCCACAGCAACGCGTGGCCGGGCACAGCTAGTTGCAAATAAAAGAGAAAGTATTAAATACGGAACATCCAGCTTCTGTATAATGTTCAACTGATAAAAGTTTTAAAATGAACTTAAAACTTTTCAGTGATGTAAAATGGTTTCATTGAAAGAAACGTGATTAACAACGCGTCAAAAAAGGTTTGGTGAAATAACGGCATTATCCACAGTTACTTAAACGAAATATTTTAAGACAGCGACAAGATTTGCGATTGTTGTAGAACTCTTACTGTAATATATTTTCTTGATAAGTGATTAGCAGATTCACTTTGTGTTACGAACAATTATAGTGAGTGATACAGAAATCTGGCTGCCAACGCCCATCAAAACCTGGTATACAAGCGTGATATGTTAAACAGAAAAAAAAAAATTCTGTCCTTTTACAAAATATTCCTTTTGGAAGTCAGTTGTCAAGAAATAGTTTATGAAATACAAGCCATATATTTTAACTTTGTACAACACATGACTATGGTAATTTTTGCTTATGTGAAATTCTTTTTTTTCCAAGATAATATTGAGTATTTCTTACAAAAATTGGCGCGTAATTTTGTATTTTAATTGATTTTAAATCCAAACATAAATTTTGAACAATGGAAAAGATATTCTAATACTCAACGATTTGATCTTATTTTGTTTTACCGTGAATAATAATGTTCGCAGTTAATGCTGGAAAACAATTCATATGATGGTTTCCAAATAACTTGAACTGTTATAGATACTGGGAAAACACAAAGCATAAATGCCTAGGTAAGAATACGAAACAAGCATTACCGTTACCAATATTTTGTTGCGATACAGTTTTCATGTAAATGTACATAATTCAAAATATCTGTAATTTTACATGAATATTTCGGTTCCATTTATAAAAAAATAATTACAGTGTATATTATCCACTACGTCACAAGGAAAATGCAAGTCCAGTTCTTAATCAAATGAAGAGATTTTAATGACCTTCTGACAGTAAGGGAAACAGGGCATTTGAGTTTTGAATTTTTTATTTATTTTCTGGTTTATTATATTAATAGGAAAATTACAAGTCTATGCTTAATGTAAGTCATAGGAAACCTTAATAGTTATTTGATACGTGCTGAATAATTTTATATTTATGGTCGCAGTAATCTTTACAGTCTATTCATACATACATTTTAAACGTGGTCGTGAATTATATAATGAGAAGGGGGTCAGACCAAATTATTTGCCCCGGGTCTTTAGTTTCTCTCATTGGCTCTGGTTGACAGATTGATCCAGTTTATTTTAAGCAAGGCAAGAAGACACCGCCGTTGACAAGTATATGGGGAAACATTAAAGATTTTTTTTTTTTTTACCTTAAACGGTTTAAAATTTTGTCACTTTGAATTTTACGTCGAAAAACGCTAGCGCGTGTTTCACCACGAACTATTTTATCCGAGAAATTTTTTTTATTCATTTAATTGTTTAACTTGAAAAATAACCCATCGTGGTTCAAGACGGATAACTTATTTCCTTGACACTTTAATTTTTTTTTTTTAAACATTACGATTTCCGAAATATTTGTTAGCTACTCCTATTTCCTACCTCATTAAGTTTATCAGAAAAAGACCGAGGTTTAAATATTTTATCTCCATTAATTGAGAAAATTGAGATGAAGTTCGTGACAGAACGTTAATGACACAACATCTTAATGATTTGTTATTTTAAATAGATTAAATTTCTTGATGTCTGTTGGTGATATCAGCCCTTAGTATGTTACTACTAGTTTTTAGTAATGAACAATAACTGATCGTTGAAGAAAAAAAAGTTTATGCATTCTTCCTGAAAAAAACTCATTATGTTTGCGTGTACCAGGTCGACGAGGATCCTTGGAGTTGAGAAGATTAAAAACAAGTGACGTCATGGTGTCACATCAACTCTTCTAAGACTGCAATGCGCTTCGAGCCATTTGCATATCGTCTCGGTGCTGATAATTATGAATCGCGTCGGGTGGTCTCGGATCTAACCCGTAACCATCGCGACCCGTAACCACATGAGTGACCTAGGCCTTCCGAGAATGTGCGTGTTGGAGGGGGTGTGTGGGGGGGGGGAAGGGGGAAATAAGCGAGAAGTGTCAAGAGGCGAGTCGGTCGATAACTCACAGTCTGAAATAATGGCCACGGTTCTGGACACAAGCTGCCTTGTCAACTGTCTTAAAACAAGGCTAGTAACAAATTGTCATAATCTAAATACGAAATAGAGAGGAGGGGGGGGGCTGTAATAAATTAAACACTCCTCCTACTATGGAAAGTTGTCAATCAAGCCCGGCATTTTGATTCGAAATGCACAGTTTTGTATTAGCTTTAACACCGAATACGTTTAGCATAAATTTTCTTCCGCCATCCATTAGCTCTCAACAAGGTCCAGAAGAGGTAATATATGCTGAACACGAACAAAATGCGTCTTTACACATTGAAGTCGATGAAAACGCGAACGCGGGCTATTAGTTGACTTTCTTTATTTAAGTTATATAAAATGTTATACTTCTCGTGTTTTAGTTAATGTTCTTGTAATGGAGGCACAATTCCGTAATGGCAGTGATAAATTTCCTGACAAAATTTCGCGACTGGTCTTTTCTTAGATTGTTCACGTTTCGTTGATTAAATTCGCGGTAGCAATAAAGCATAATTATAATTCATAAATGACTTACACAAGTCAAGTAGTCACCACTAATTCATTTTATATTTCACACACACACGCTTGTATTCTCAACTCTTATATACATTTGCAAAGGGATAAATGTATTTTACTTGGTTTTTCCATAAATTTATTTTCAGACACAATATATTACCAAACATTATAAAACCAAAAAGTTAACAACACGTGTATTATATACTATGCAATATTAAATAAAAATACATACCTATACAAACTAAGTATTTAGGAACTTGAGAATTCTCTTTGATTATTTGAAAGATACGTCCTTAAGTAAAACGTCTTTGGGTTTCTTAATTAGTAAAGTAATCTTATTTATTTCCGATCTGAATTTACATTGAGTACTTGTAGTATATATTTATTAATTTTAAGGTAAATATGTTGCAATTAAAATGCGTAAGGTTGCGCGATGAGCTTTATTTATATAAAACTCCTTAATCCAAACAATAATATTAATAATGTAAGTAGTGAATACTCGCTGAAATAAATGAAAGTATTAAAAATTAAATAATATTATAGTTTATCTCTTAACGTTTTTATTTAAAAAATGAACGAATTTTTTTGGTAAATATAAGATGTTGCACTTCTAGCATTATGCAATTTTTAACCTATTATAAAGTCAAGAATTAAATCCAATGCCCTAACTTTTTAATTAAGCTGTTTTAAGTGTATATGAATATGAATCTATCAATTTGTTAAATAAGTTAAATGAATGTTGAAGGCCCACAAAAATGAAATTTTAAAAAATCCCTGCCTTCTTAGTGGAATAATTGTGATACAGCTTAAAGACTTATCTAATTACACATGCTTCCGAAGTGATGATCGAACTCACGAATACTAAGTTAGAACTAAGTTACGCTAAACACTACAAGATGATGCATTGGAATTATGTTTTTGATTCTAAACCGACTTTTTAATTTAATTTAAAATGTCTGCATACATGTACTAACTCAGGAATAGATGTCATCTTTTTATCAGTGCATTACTTTACAGGTTTCATATAAGCCTGTATAAGGCACTAACATGATCATAAGTATTAAGGGCGTTTCCAGTAAGCTTAAGTGATTCCAATAAACGAAAAACTCAAAAATTAACATTTTATGTTTGACAGAAATATATGTTGTAAACAATTTTAAAACACGCGTTTGATTTAATAGCCCAAGGAACTTCAAGAGCTAAACAGGAGTGCATTAGATATATACAGCACAAGTCAGAATCCATACCACAAACTTCGGCTCGATACGAAAAAAGTTATAACATACAAACGACTTATGATATAAAGTGTTTCCTAAGGCTGGTATAAGTCTTTGATATTGGAGATGAACCACTTTTTTAATGTAAACAATAGGGAAGGCAGTAAGATGGAAAATTAAGCGCCTGGAGAATGTTTTGCTAAACAAATTTTAACATCCACCAATAAACTTGTCACTACTGTAAAATGGTTTTATTTAAACATTTGGGAAATCATATTAATTTTCCATAAAGTTTTCTTACCCCTAATGATATAAAATAAATAACTGTACAACAGGGAAAGTTTTCCGGTGGTTGTACCAGCCTCGGGAAACATTTCATAACATAAGTTGTATATGATTCCAACATACATTTTTTGTGATGAACTTGCAGCTAAATTTTGTCTGCTGAGTTCTGACTTATCTGTATACGAGTTGTCACTGTATTTTTTAAATAATTTTACAGGGCCGAAATTTTTTTCATATACTTTATATAAAAAAGCTTAAGTTGTTTTTGTTATATGCAAAAGACATAACGGTCATATTTAATGGACAGAGATATTTTAAATGAATGTAGTTCAGCAACTTACTTTGGTCAACCACCGGTTGTACTTGCTGACTGGTACGAATATCCTTAGGATAATTTTATAACAGAGTTTCTGTTACAGCTATATGAATTTAAACAGTGAAAATTGTAGTTAAAGATTCATTTATTTAAATTAAGAAATTCTAGACTTTTTAAAAGCCAACGATGAACTACATATTTATAAGCTAAGATAACAAGAGTAAAAAAATATATTTTTATATTTTTGGTCATGTATATATTAAAACATTGGATACAAAAGACAGAATTTTTTATTTCATTTTGAAATAAGATCATTTTTATGAAAAAAAAAATCCAAGTGTTATAATTATTTGCCTTTTGAGGTAAGATTGATGTGAACTATATGTAATTCAAAAGTTGTGTCCATAATATTCTACAAACATTAATATTTGTAGGATAATAGCAAGCATATTTAATGATGCATAGGAAAAACACACAAAAAAATAATTATTTTAAATTTTCGTAATTGTGCTTTATATGCTCAGACACAGAGAAAAGGGACAAATACACTATGACTGCAGATTTTTATCGAAAAATACCAAATTCTTGGCTTGAACAAATATTAACCTTAAATTTTAAAAGTAAAATAAAAACCTAAATATACACATGTATCTTACAAACAGATGCTTGGTGTATTATAAATGTATTTAGTTTTGCAAATGTAACCAAATATTTAGGAGGGTATGTGTTGAATTTTTAACAGTGAATTTATAAACGCAGAAGAATAGTTGGTTTTCGTATCACGTTTGTTCCACTTTTAACTACAATTTTCTCATACTTTCTAGGGATTTCTAACAATTTAAAGATACGAACAGGTTAAACCGCAATTATTTGGTTAAGGAGGACAGGAAGGTTAGTAAAATAAGTAATTAAAAATAGTTTGAAATCTTATTAAAATGTTTTTTATTCCCAATTTTGAGACGGCGGGATGTCGGCAATCAGTTCGAAGTCAATAAGAAGTCAATAAAATAACAGACAGAGAAATACCAAAATGTGAGCGGGTTTTATAGTACTCGCCAGTGATGCGTAAACATGTGACCTCGGTAAAAAGCAATTTCATGTGTTCTCATGTTGTTCATGTTGCAAATGAACTAACTTATGGTGGGAACTCGGTCACGAAATTTAAACTAATATTCTTTAAAATAATGCCGAGCATGGCAAATATGCTGGTGAATAAAATATTCGCCTTTCAAGTACGAAAGAAAATTTCTAGACGCACATCATACCCTTACTTTCTGCACTCGCCGCTAGAATTCGCTGCCTGACCCGTAAACGTTGCTTGCCACCATCATGCACAGAAAACAGCACCAAACATATGGAAATATTAATTCATTAAAAACGGCTCTAATAAAATACTCAAAAAATCCTAAACCCCGGCTTGGGACCTGGTATTCACCAAGGACTTTTATTAAAATACTGTCCATCTTGTAAAAATTTACTAAAAAGCTAATAATATGAAGTTAAGGCATTACTAACATTTTAACCGGAAACATTCTTAAAACACATATTATTATAATGCTAAGTTAATGCATGCGTATTTGTTTTTGCTTAAAGGATTAAAATTGGTCTATAAATACTTTCTACAAAAAAACCTTAACCTTACTGAGCTAATTCAACATTATTTTTATTATATTATTATGTCATTAAAAAGTAATAAATAAACAATTAGAAATGGTTAAGATAAAAGCGAAAACGACTTGAAAAAATCTAAAACATGTCTTTGGACTTGATTTTTGACAATGACTTTTATTAAAATACACTCAATCTTGTTAAAATTCATTAAACAGTTAACACTATAAAGATTACGCACAATTCAGTAGTTATACATTTATGGCATTTGTAAAATAGTAACTTGAAACATTTTGAAACTAAGAATATATTAGTGTATTTGTTTTTACTTAATTGACTGAAATCAGTTTGCAATAATTACTACAACAAATATTAATCTTACTTAGCTGATTGAATATAATTATCATAACATATTTTTATATTAAATTTAAAAAAATGACAAAGTACTTTTCCCAGTGACATATTTGAATCACATCTCTTGAGGTTAAGAACAGCGCGCTCTACCACTGTGCTACTAAGCCTATTGGTATTTTAAAAGGAATATATATATATATATATTATAATCATTGTAAAACAGTTTAATTAAATATTTTAAGAAATATTTTTACTTTTTACTATGAATATTTTAGTTTAACAAATGTATACTATCATAGTTGCTTGGCTTATGAGTTTTGTATATATATA
Source organism: Bacillus rossius redtenbacheri (assembly GCF_032445375.1). Taxonomy (NCBI): domain Eukaryota; kingdom Metazoa; phylum Arthropoda; class Insecta; order Phasmatodea; family Bacillidae; genus Bacillus; species Bacillus rossius. Next base: position 22,456,862 of record NC_086342.1, read on the forward strand.
TAATTCGCCTACAAACAATGGCCACGAAAGTCTGAGATCTTTAATATACCAGGATAACTCCACAGACATAAAATTTCATTTGGCACACGAATACGTTTGGTATGTCACTTAATATTTACGAATGTAACTAAATACGTGTTTATGTTGCTAAACGTGGGTATGCCATCTTGGTTACACATTCCCGTTCATTGGATTATGTTCCAATTGTTATAAATTACTTCTCCTTATGCAGTATAACGAAACTTAAGATATTTACACGTCAAAAATAACCCAATGTAACAAAAATGAGAAAGATTAATCGAGAAGTAGGAAATGTTACTAAAAAATGCGAATTTTAATGAAAACTAGACATTATCCATCAAGATGTGTATTATTATGATAAAAATTATATTTTTTAGACCCAAAAATATAATTCTAAACACAATTGTGAAAGTATATATGGTACTATAACGAAAATACAATTAAAACAGGATAAATAATTGTAAATACAATTTTAAATATCAAAACAATATTTATTGAATGTAAATTTACAATAATGTACAAACAGTAAAATACATCACAGAGAACAACACAGGCAGTCGGAATCAAAGACACCACAAGAGGGAGCGAAGAGCAGGTATGGCAGTTTTAGCGTTTCTAGTCACCAGTCACCCGATACTAGTCGCCGGTCGCCAGTCGCAGTCGCAGTCGCGGCGGCCGGTCACCACCAGGGCGCGGCGCGGTACAGGTAGGGCTCGGGGGCCACGCTGGAGTAGGCGAAGCCGGCGCCGAGCGGCAGGCCGGAGTACAGCGACAGCGGCACCTCGGGGGCGGCAGCTGCGGCCACAGCAGCCCTCTCCACGGCGGCCAGGTGCTCGGCCTTGGCAGCTGCCACCTCAGGGGTGTCCTTGACGGGCTCGGGAGCCGCCAGGGGCGTCGGCACGCCGGCCAGGGCGGCCAGGTGGGCAGCCTTGGCGGCCGCCACCTCAGGGGTGTCCTGCACGGGCTCGGGGGCCACCAGTGGCGCCGACTCCACAGGGGCGGGAGCCTTGGGCAGGTTGGTGGCGGCCACTCGGAAGCCGTTCACGGGGTCGGCGGTGTAGGAGACGGACTGCAGCTTGCCCTCGGCGTCCACGTACGAGTATCCACCGCGGGTGACGCCGTCCCAGGACTTCACCTCGCTCTTGGCTGACGGACCGCCGGCGTAGCCATAGCTGTACTGTCCCAGCGCGTCCTGGGCGTGGTACTGCGTGGAGAGCGAGTAGGGGTAGCCGAGGTAGCCGGGGCGAGCTAGGGCCAGAGCCACCAGCGACAACAGTACTGCCTGCAGGTAGAGCACACACATCATTACTATTATAACTGCTAGAGCGAGTAGGGGTAGCCGAGGTAGCCGGGGCGAGCTAGGCCCAGAGCCACCAGCGACAACAGTACTGCCTGCAGGTAGAGCACACACATCATTACTATTATAACTGCTAGAGCGAGTAGGGGTAGCCGAGGTAGCCGGGGCGAGCTAGGGCCACAGCCACCAGCGACAACAGTACTGCCTGCAGGTCAGAGCACACACGTCATTACTATTATAACTGCTAGAGCGAGTAGGGGTAGCCGAGGTAGCCGGGGCGAGCTAGGGCCAGAGCCACCAGCTACAACAGTACTGCCTGCAGGTAGAGCACACACATCATTACTATTATAACTGCTAGAGCGAGTAGGGGTAGCCGAGGTAGCCGGGGCGAGCTAGGGCCAGAGCCACCAGCGACAACAGTACTGCCTGCAGGTAGAGCACATACATCATTACTATTATAAGTGCTAGAGCGAGTAGGGGTAGCCGAGGTAGCCGGGGCGAGCTAGGGCCACAGCCACCAGCGACAACAGTACTGCCTGCAGGTCAGAGCACACACGTCATTACTATTATAACTGCTAGAGCGAGTAGGGGTAGCCGAGGTAGCCGGGGCGAGCTAGGGCCACAGCCACCAGCGACAACAGTACTGCCTGCAGGTAGAGCACATACATCATTACTATTATAACTGCTAGAGCGAGTAGGGGTAGCCGAGGTAGCCGGGGCGAGCTAGGGCCAGAGCCACCAGCGACAACAGTACTGCCTGCAGGTAGAGCACACACATCATTACTATTATAACTGCTAGAGCGAGTAGGGGTAGCCGAGGTAGCCGGGGCGAGCTAGGGCCACAGCCACCAGCGACAACAGTACTGCCTGCAGGTAGAGCACATACATCATTACTATTATAACTGCTAGAGCGAGTAGGGGTAGCCGAGGTAGCCGGGGCGAGCTAGGGCCAGAGCCACCAGCGACAACAGTACTGCCTGCAAGTAGAGCACACACATCATTACTATTATAACTGCTAGAGCGAGTAGGGGTAGCCGAGGTAGCCGGGGCGAGCTAGGGCCAGAGCCACCAGCGACAACAGTACTGCCTACAGGTGGAGCACACACATCATTACTATTATAACTGCTAGAGCGAGTAGGGGTAGCCGAGGTAGCCGGGGCGAGCTAGGGCCACAGCCACCAGCGACAACAGTACTGCCTGCAGGTAGAGCACATACATCATTACTATTATAACTGCTAGAGCGAGTAGGGGTAGCCGAGGTAGCCGGGGCGAGCTAGGGCCAGAGCCACCAGCGACAACAGTACTGCCTGCATGTAGAGCACACAAATCATTACTATTATAACTGCTAGAGCGAGTAGGGGTAGCCGAGGTAGCCGGGGCGAGCTAGGGCCACAGCCACCAGCGACAACAGTACTGCCTGCAGGTAGAGCACATACATCATTACTATTATAACTGCTAGAGCGAGTAGGGGTAGCCGAGGTAGCCGGGGCGAGCTAGGGCCAGAGCCACCAGCGACAACAGTACTGCCTGCAAGTAGAGCACACACATCATTACTATTATAACTGCTAGAGCGAGTAGGGGTAGCCGAGGTAGCCGGGGCGAGCTAGGGCCAGAGCCACCAGCGACAACAGTACTGCCTACAGGTGGAGCACACACATCATTACTATTATAACTGCTAGAGCGAGTAGGGGTAGCCGAGGTAGCCGGGGCGAGCTAGGGCCAGAGCCACCAGCGACAACAGTACTGCCTGCATGTAGAGCACACACATCATTACTATTATAACTGCTAGAGCGAGTAGGGGTAGCCGAGGTAGCCGGGGCGAGCTAGGGCCAGAGCCACCAGCGACAACAGTACTGCCTGCATGTAGAGCACACACATCATTACTATTATAACTGCTAGAGCGAGTAGGGGTAGCCGAGGTAGCCGGGGCGAGCTAGGGCCAGAGCCACCAGCGACAACAGTACTGCCTGCATGTAGAGCACACAAATCATTACTATTATAACTGCTAGAGCGAGTAGGGGTAGCCGAGGTAGCCGGGGCGAGCTAGGGCCAGAGCCACCAGCGACAACAGTACTGCCTGCATGTAGAGCACATACATCATTACTATTATAACTGCTAGAGCGAGTAGGGGTAGCCGAGGTAGCCGGGGCGAGCTAGGGCCAGAGCCACCAGCTACAACAGTACTGCCTGCAGGTAGAGCACACACATCATTACTATTATAACTGCTAGAGCGAGTAGGGGTAGCCGAGGTAGCCGGGGCGAGCTAGGGCCAGAGCCACCAGCGACAACAGTACTGCCTGCAGGTAGAGCACACACATCATTACTATTATAACTGCTAGAGCGAGTAGGGGTAGCCGAGGTAGCCGGGGCGAGCTAGGCCCAGAGCCACCAGCGACAACAGTACTGCCTGCAGGTAGAGCACACACATCATTACTATTATAACTGCTAGAGCGAGTAGGGGTAGCCGAGGTAGCCGGGGCGAGCTAGGGCCACAGCCACCAGCGACAACAGTACTGCCTGCAGGTCAGAGCACACACGTCATTACTATTATAACTGCTAGAGCGAGTAGGGGTAGCCGAGGTAGCCGGGGCGAGCTAGGGCCAGAGCCACCAGCTACAACAGTACTGCCTGCAGGTAGAGCACACACATCATTACTATTATAACTGCTAGAGCGAGTAGGGGTAGCCGAGGTAGCCGGGGCGAGCTAGGGCCAGAGCCACCAGCGACAACAGTACTGCCTGCAGGTAGAGCACATACATCATTACTATTATAAGTGCTAGAGCGAGTAGGGGTAGCCGAGGTAGCCGGGGCGAGCTAGGGCCACAGCCACCAGCGACAACAGTACTGCCTGCAGGTCAGAGCACACACGTCATTACTATTATAACTGCTAGAGCGAGTAGGGGTAGCCGAGGTAGCCGGGGCGAGCTAGGGCCACAGCCACCAGCGACAACAGTACTGCCTGCAGGTAGAGCACATACATCATTACTATTATAACTGCTAGAGCGAGTAGGGGTAGCCGAGGTAGCCGGGGCGAGCTAGGGCCAGAGCCACCAGCGACAACAGTACTGCCTGCAGGTAGAGCACACACATCATTACTATTATAACTGCTAGAGCGAGTAGGGGTAGCCGAGGTAGCCGGGGCGAGCTAGGGCCACAGCCACCAGCGACAACAGTACTGCCTGCAGGTAGAGCACATACATCATTACTATTATAACTGCTAGAGCGAGTAGGGGTAGCCGAGGTAGCCGGGGCGAGCTAGGGCCAGAGCCACCAGCGACAACAGTACTGCCTGCAAGTAGAGCACACACATCATTACTATTATAACTGCTAGAGCGAGTAGGGGTAGCCGAGGTAGCCGGGGCGAGCTAGGGCCAGAGCCACCAGCGACAACAGTACTGCCTACAGGTGGAGCACACACATCATTACTATTATAACTGCTAGAGCGAGTAGGGGTAGCCGAGGTAGCCGGGGCGAGCTAGGGCCACAGCCACCAGCGACAACAGTACTGCCTGCAGGTAGAGCACATACATCATTACTATTATAACTGCTAGAGCGAGTAGGGGTAGCCGAGGTAGCCGGGGCGAGCTAGGGCCAGAGCCACCAGCGACAACAGTACTGCCTGCATGTAGAGCACACAAATCATTACTATTATAACTGCTAGAGCGAGTAGGGGTAGCCGAGGTAGCCGGGGCGAGCTAGGGCCACAGCCACCAGCGACAACAGTACTGCCTGCAGGTAGAGCACATACATCATTACTATTATAACTGCTAGAGCGAGTAGGGGTAGCCGAGGTAGCCGGGGCGAGCTAGGGCCAGAGCCACCAGCGACAACAGTACTGCCTGCAAGTAGAGCACACACATCATTACTATTATAACTGCTAGAGCGAGTAGGGGTAGCCGAGGTAGCCGGGGCGAGCTAGGGCCAGAGCCACCAGCGACAACAGTACTGCCTACAGGTGGAGCACACACATCATTACTATTATAACTGCTAGAGCGAGTAGGGGTAGCCGAGGTAGCCGGGGCGAGCTAGGGCCAGAGCCACCAGCGACAACAGTACTGCCTGCATGTAGAGCACACACATCATTACTATTATAACTGCTAGAGCGAGTAGGGGTAGCCGAGGTAGCCGGGGCGAGCTAGGGCCAGAGCCACCAGCGACAACAGTACTGCCTGCATGTAGAGCACACACATCATTACTATTATAACTGCTAGAGCGAGTAGGGGTAGCCGAGGTAGCCGGGGCGAGCTAGGGCCAGAGCCACCAGCGACAACAGTACTGCCTGCATGTAGAGCACACAAATCATTACTATTATAACTGCTAGAGCGAGTAGGGGTAGCCGAGGTAGCCGGGGCGAGCTAGGGCCAGAGCCACCAGCGACAACAGTACTGCCTGCATGTAGAGCACATACATCATTACTATTATAACTGCTAGAGCGAGTAGGGGTAGCCGAGGTAGCCGGGGCGAGCTAGGGCCAGAGCCACCAGCTACAACAGTACTGCCTGCAGGTAGAGCACACACATCATTACTATTATAACTGCTAGAGCGAGTAGGGGTAGCCGAGGTAGCCGGGGCGAGCTAGGGCCAGAGCCACCAGCGACAACAGTACTGCCTGCATGTAGAGCACACAAATCATTACTATTATAACTGCTAGAGCGAGTAGGGGTAGCCGAGGTAGCCGGGGCGAGCTAGGGCCAGAGCCACCAGCTACAACAGTACTGCCTGCATGTAGAGCACATACATCATTACTATTATAACTGCTAGAGCGAGTAGGGGTAGCCGAGGTAGCCGGGGCGAGCTAGGGCCAGAGCCACCAGCGACAACAGTACTGCCTGCATGTAGAGCACACACATCATTACTATTATAACTGCTAGAGCGAGTAGGGGTAGCCGAGGTAGCCGGGGCGAGCTAGGGCCAGAGCCACCAGCTACAACAGTACTGCCTGCATGTAGAGCACACAAATCATTACTATTATAACTGCTAGAGCGAGTAGGGGTAGCCGAGGTAGCCGGGGCGAGCTAGGGCCAGAGCCACCAGCGACAACAGTACTGCCTGCATGTAGAGCACACACATCATTACTATTATAACTGCTAGAGCGAGTAGGGGTAGCCGAGGTAGCCGGGGCGAGCTAGGGCCAGAGCCACCAGCTACAACAGTACTGCCTGCAGGTAGAGCACACACATCATTACTATTATAACTGCTAGAGCGAGTAGGGGTAGCCGAGGTAGCCGGGGCGAGCTAGGGCCAGAGCCACCAGCGACAACAGTACTGCCTGCAGGTAGAGCACATACATCATTACTATTATAAGTGCTAGAGCGAGTAGGGGTAGCCGAGGTAGCCGGGGCGAGCTAGGGCCAGAGCCACCAGCGACAACAGTACTGCCTGCAGGTAGAGCACACACATCATTACTATTATAACTGCTAGAGCGAGTAGGGGTAGCCGAGGTAGCCGGGGCGAGCTAGGGCCACAGCCACCAGCGACAACAGTACTGCCTGCAGGTAGAGCACATACATCATTACTATTATAAGTGCTAGAGCGAGTAGGGGTAGCCGAGGTAGCCGGGGCGAGCTAGGGCCAGAGCCACCAGCGACAACAGTACTGCCTGCAGGTAGAGCACACACATCATTACTATTATAACTGCTAGAGCGAGTAGGGGTAGCCGAGGTAGCCGGGGCGAGCTAGGGCCATAGCCACCAGCGACAACAGTACTGCCTGCAGGTAGAGCACATACATCATTACTATTATAACTGCTAGAGCGAGTAGGGGTAGCCGAGGTAGCCGGGGCGAGCTAGGGCCAGAGCCACCAGCGACAACAGTACTGCCTGCAAGTAGAGCACACACATCATTACTATTATAACTGCTAGAGCGAGTAGGGGTAGCCGAGGTAGCCGGGGCGAGCTAGGGCCAGAGCCACCAGCGACAACAGTACTGCCTGCAGGTGGAGCACACACATCATTACTATTATAACTGCTAGAGCGAGTAGGGGTAGCCGAGGTAGCCGGGGCGAGCTAGGGCCAGAGCCACCAGCGACAACAGTACTGCCTGCATGTAGAGCACACACATCATTACTATTATAACTGCTAGAGCGAGTAGGGGTAGCCGAGGTAGCCGGGGCGAGCTAGGGCCAGAGCCACCAGCGACAACAGTACTGCCTGCAGGTAGAGCACACACATCATTACTATTATAACTGCTAGAGCGAGTAGGGGTAGCCGAGGTAGCCGGGGCGAGCTAGGGCCAGAGCCACCAGCGACAACAGTACTGCCTGCATGTAGAGCACACACATCATTACTATTATAACTGCTAGAGCGAGTAGGGGTAGCCGAGGTAGCCGGGGCGAGCTAGGGCCAGAGCCACCAGCGACAACAGTACTGCCTGCAGGTAGAGCACATACATCATTACTATTATAACTGCTAGAGCGAGTAGGGGTAGCCGAGGTAGCCGGGGCGAGCTAGGGCCAGAGCCACCAGCGACAACAGTACTGCCTGCAGGTAGAGCACATACATCATTACTATTATAACTGCTAGAGCGAGTAGGGGTAGCCGAGGTAGCCGGGGCGAGCTAGGGCCAGAGCCACCAGCGACAACAGTACTGCCTGCATGTAGAGCACACACATCATTACTATTATAACTGCTAGAGCGAGTAGGGGTAGCCGAGGTAGCCGGGGCGAGCTAGGGCCAGAGCCACCAGCGACAACAGTACTGCCTGCATGTAGAGCACACACATCATTACTATTATAACTGCTAGAGCGAGTAGGGGTAGCCGAGGTAGCCGGGGCGAGCTAGGGCCAGAGCCACCAGCGACAACAGTACTGCCTGCAGGTAGAGCACACACATCATTACTATTATAACTGCTAGAGCGAGTAGGGGTAGCCGAGGTAGCCGGGGCGAGCTAGGGCCAGAGCCACCAGCGACAACAGTACTGCCTGCAGGTAGAGCACACACATCATTACTATTATAACTGCTAGAGCGAGTAGGGGTAGCCGAGGTAGCCGGGGCGAGCTAGGGCCAGAGCCACCAGCGACAACAGTACTGCCTGCATGTAGAGCACACACATCATTACTATTATAACTGCTAGAGCGAGTAGGGGTAGCCGAGGTAGCCGGGGCGAGCTAGGGCCAGAGCCACCAGCGACAACAGTACTGCCTGCAGGTAGAGCACATACATCATTACTATTATAACTGCTAGAGCGAGTAGGGGTAGCCGAGGTAGCCGGGGCGAGCTAGGGCCAGAGCCACCAGCGACAACAGTACTGCCTGCATGTAGAGCACACACATCATTACTATTATAACTGCTAGAGCGAGTAGGGGTAGCCGAGGTAGCCGGGGCGAGCTAGGGCCAGAGCCACCAGCGACAACAGTACTGCCTGCATGTAGAGCACACACATCATTACTATTATAACTGCTAGAGCGAGTAGGGGTAGCCGAGGTAGCCGGGGCGAGCTAGGGCCAGAGCCACCAGCGACAACAGTACTGCCTGCAGGTAGAGCACACACATCATTACTATTATAACTGCTAGAGCGAGTAGGGGTAGCCGAGGTAGCCGGGGCGAGCTAGGGCCAGAGCCACCAGCGACAACAGTACTGCCTGCAGGTAGAGCACACACATCATTACTATTATAACTGCTAGAGCGAGTAGGGGTAGCCGAGGTAGCCGGGGCGAGCTAGGGCCAGAGCCACCAGCGACAACAGTACTGCCTGCATGTAGAGCACACACATCATTACTATTATAACTGCTAGAGCGAGTAGGGGTAGCCGAGGTAGCCGGGGCGAGCTAGGGCCAGAGCCACCAGCGACAACAGTACTGCCTGCAGGTAGAGCACATACATCATTACTATTATAACTGCTAGAGCGAGTAGGGGTAGCCGAGGTAGCCGGGGCGAGCTAGGGCCAGAGCCACCAGCGACAACAGTACTGCCTGCATGTAGAGCACACACATCATTACTATTATAACTGCTAGAGCGAGTAGGGGTAGCCGAGGTAGCCGGGGCGAGCTAGGGCCAGAGCCACCAGCGACAACAGTACTGCCTACGAGAAACATACACTATACAGTCATTTAGAGAAATACGATACTTAAATGAGTCAATTAAAACTCCTTTTTTACTACCATCTGTTTTCATACCGCGTACTACGAAACAAAATTATTTTTAAAATTTAGTGTAATACGTTTACGTTTAAGTATTACGTTTGTTATAACGCAATAAAATTATTTTGACGTATGCAGTAGCTAAATTATAATAGGAATTTAAGAGTGTATAGAGAATGTAACACAATACAAATGTCAATCCGTTTACATTTAATGAGACAGTTAATAACTGTTTTGAATATAAATAATTCTAAATGTCGTAGATATACGATTTATAGGCATTTTATAAAAAAATTATAAATCTCCACCCAGTTAGTGATAACATTCTGCGAAACACGTATCTGGTATCTGATACAATATTCTATAATACATTTCTTATACTCTAATTAATGGATAAATATTTGAAAAAAATAAATATTTTTTGGTTATCAACGTGCTCGAATAAAGCAATTTTTTAGCATTTTAATTTTTCTACAATATTTTGTGCTCTTGAGCTTGCGATTTCCCACAGCATCCTGGTTTGTTCGTGTTGCGTCACCCGGATCCCCTGAGCTGTTTGAGGAGTGTTTGAGCGCGAGTGGGAGCGGGTGGGTGCGTGTGGCGTGCTGCCTACCCGTCCAGGGGCGACACTCACCAGGGTCCTCATGCTGCGGTGTCTAGCGCTGCTGGTGGTCCAGTACTCGCTAGGGATGCGCCTGAGTGGTGTCTGCCGCCGCGCCCCGCCGCTTATATACACGGCTGCCCCTCCTCCACGGCTCCTCCCTCCACCGCCCGACCCCCCCCGGTCTGCGAGACATCGCCCGACGCTGCGACACTTCGCGGCCATCAGCGTGGATATTTATGGAAACACGGAAGCCCGAAACTTTTCACAAATATCAGTCTTTCTTTCTTCAAAAGGTGCCTGTATTGGTTCTCTCATATGAATGGTTAAATACTTTCTATAAAAACATTGCGCTTTTTTTTTTTTTTTGTAAATGGAACAGGAATGTTCATGTAAACATATATATTTTCTAAATTTGTACATTTACATGAAAACAACTGTACGCAGGAATATTGGGTTTATGTTTCCTCAGTACCTCTCATAGTGAAAAGTTATTTGTTAACCGTTACCTGAATAGCTTTCTACTATTAACTGTGCATATAATAAACACGAAAAAAAAATCTAATGGTTGTATATTTTATTATCTTTACAACGACTAAAATAATATACTTGAATGAAACATCTATTATAATTCAATATTATGTAGCAATACTATTATCTCGAAAATCTTATTTCGTAAATACAAAAATTATTTATAGCCGTATGTTGTACAAAGTTACGATGTCTTTCTTGTAGTATTACAGACTATTTCTTGGTAACAGCTTCCCAAATAAATCTTTTGTAAACGTACGAAATTTTTTTTCTGTGTGATAAGCAAAACTAACTAAGTGAACAGGAACTAATGACTGAATATTTTTTTAGTAGTCTCTTTAATTCGGAACTTTTGAACACACAGCCATGATGGATTAACGATAGTTTTCGGATTATTGAAAATTAAGTTATATTACGAGAATACCGAAGAATAATTTATAAATTTACAATTAAATTATTATATTTGAAACAAGTTACTTTACGGTAAGAAAAAATACGTAAGGGTTAATATTTATATTATTGTCTAATTTCACGTTGTATATTCTTTGAATGATTTTTACAGTAGGGAAAATTGGTTTCAATCAATATTTTGGACGAACATTGTTGCTACTTTGCATTGTAGTATGTCATAAATAAAATGAGAATAACGGACAAAGAAAAATAAATACTATAAAACACACATAAATACAAGCCAAAATCACCTATTTCAAATGTTAAAAATGTAGAGAGCACATAGTATTCCGTGAAATGAATTAGAATAACATCATAGCACGGACGAAAACAATGGGCTGACAACGAAGAGACAGTTACTCGCAACATAAACAGTAAATATAAGCACAGAAAAAACTTGGACGATACAGCGGCTGGCAGAGCAACACAACAATGATAATAGATAATCCGAACAACACACCTTCAACACAGCAACGCATATTCTAACGAAGCAATGGAATTAAATACAACGACGACCGCTGTGTTCGACAACTACCCTAATCCACACGAAAATTTTAACGAGAGCGTTTTGATAAATATTTTATTACAGTATTTGCCTAATCACACCGAAAATTTTTTCTGTGCTTTTACAAAAATTCCTTTGGAAACCTGTTGCCAGGAAATAGTTTGTAATTCTACAGGAAATATATTGTAACTTTGAACAACACAAGACTATGGTTATTTTTGCGTATATAAATACGCACTGAGTATTTATTATAATAATTAGAGTATAATTTAGATTTAAATTGATGTTTCATTCATGCATAATGTTTTTTAAACTTGGAAAAGATAATTGAATATTCGATAATTGGACTCTATTTTATCATTGTTATTAATGTGAGCAGTTAATACAGGATAGTTATTCAAAGAACGGTATTACAATAACTTTGACTATTGGCGGTACTGGGAAAACACAAAGCATATATTCCCGGGTAAGAATCCGAACCCAGTATTACTGCGAACACTATTTTGTAGTGATACAGTTATTTTCATGTAAATGTACAAGCATGTAATTATCTGTAGTTTTACGTGAATACAAATGTTCAATTCACAAAAAAAAAAAATTGTTTAGTGAAAATCTAATAGAACCACAAATTATATTTTGTCATTTTCAAGGGAAAGTGGTAGTCTCATTCCTACTGTCATTTTTAACATAACAACCCACACGCTAACTTCTTAACACAATGCTGTGAAGAACAAGCAGACTTGGCATCTGTTGCAAAAGAATAGGCTTTAGAATCAAGGAAAATGTTCGAGCTGTGTATTTGCGTTACTGAGTGACAAGGGAAATAAACGTTAATTTCTAGTACATCGTAGTTGTTTTGTGCTTAACTTAAAAATAATAGTTATTTTTATTCCACATGTGGTTTCCAGGTAGTTTATACTTAAAACCTTGGCGAATATTAAGTGCAACACATAGCATTTTGTCTGATTAGAATCAGGGCCGGCGCGTCCCTATAGGCGAACTAGGCAACCGCCTAGGGCGCCAAGTAGCTGGGGGCGGCGCAGCACGACACATAACAGCTGATATAATATGTTTAACGATTACTGAAACTAGATGAAAATGGATTTTTGTAACAGTTTGGAATGTTTATATTGATATAAGTAATTATTTAAAGTCCACGGTGACTTGTTTATGATTTGTAATGGTAATAAGTAAAAAAAGTAAAAAAAAAAAAACACAAGCCTGCTTACATTTGATTGTTGACAAAATCATAGGCTTACGTGATGTATTTTGAGGCAAGGAAAAAATTTTTTGGGGTGTCCGGCCGGGGGGGGGGGGGGGTGCGGATGTCTTCCAGCATTGTTACACCTGTGTTCCTAGTTTTAATCCACCACGGTGTCCGGTACATATTAGAGGACTTCTCAAGCCACATATGTTTACAAATGAATCGATATAGAACTGACTTGATTTCGGAATAACACAAAACAAAGTTAGAAACAATAAAAAACAAAATAATAGGACCCACACTCATACGGCATATGTCACTCCAGATGATGTACACTGTTAAAATTTTTCACTGTAAATTTACGAAGAACGATGGTTACAAATTAGCCATGGATTTTCGTAAATTTACGGTAATCTTCGTAAACCTATGGACACGGAGTTCACTTACCTTCAAAATGAATCCAAAAGAATATTCTTGGTGAATTAACAAAAAATTCAAAAATGTGGTTAAGGCCAAAGTGATAATCTCTTACTTTGTTCACGCGCGAGTTTACCTTTCTTTATAATGAAAAGTGCTACTCCTGAGTCGAAATACAGCATAGTTTCTACGAAGGTCCAATTACCCGAAGTTACAAAAAACTGTTAAAAAAAATTGGTTGTCTGTAAAGTCGGTTTACGGACGATAGTTTAACGTGACAACGTCATATAACAAAACATTGATGAAATTATTGATCCAGAAGAAAAGGAAATATCATATTCGGCCTGAGACTGAGCCGTAATAGATTTTTGCAACCAAACTATTTAGGCATTAAAAATATTATATTCTTTGAGGAAGAATTTTTTTTTAAAATTTTTCTATCTTTTGTATGATAAAATCTATCTTTGCATACTTTTATGAATAAAATTGAATCATTTTTATTGAATTATCACTATTTTGTATGGATACAAAGGAGTGAAATGAAATGTACAATTTAATTAATAAATTTACTTTTATTTGCACTCATTAATCAAAAATATTTATTACTTTTGAAATGTTACGTGCATCGTATTTATTTTTACAAGTACAAAAAAAAATTTCGCACCTGCCGGGATTCGAATCGAACCGACATCCTTACAATTAGAAGATAGCGCCGCTGACCGCTCACCCACGAGACCATAATGGATACTTATTAGTTTCATATGTTATAGGCCTATATGCATTTATAAAAAATTTTTTCACGGTAGGGGAATAATATTATTTCGTTTTTATAACTCGATTTTATAACAAATACGCATCCCAAATACACCAAACTTATTTATAATGTGTTACAATATTTTTTAAAACATTGTGTTAAAGATCCCGGTTGTAATTTGCATTATTATGTGTAAATGTAAAACACCATCGTTAGTTCAAAACGTATTTGAATATATAACATTACTTTTAAATAACTGTACCGATTGTGCTGAAAATCGGTGGACAATCGTTAAATTACATAATATTAATAATTCAAACGACGAAAATATGATTGAAAAGTCAAATCGATGGTCGTTCCAATCGAGTGGAAGAGAGATGCCACGCATGTGTAGGCCCTACAATGAGCATGAAGAGAGATGCCACGCATGCGTACAATGAGCAAACAGGACACATCCGTAGTGGGACATCCGTAGTGGGACACCTTTTTCGTGCGTGCTGCCGGCGTTCATCGATTTATTAGACGTTGTCACGTCAAAAAGCGTTTGTTTAAAATTTTTATAATATATTAATTATAAAAAGCTTCGAAGCGCACAGAGTAGATAAGCAGGCCTAAACTACAAATATATTTGTATATATATATAATCACGTCTTCCAGTACTCGCCAGTGATGTGTAAACAACATATAACCTCGGAAACGAGGAAATTAACAAGGCGACTAGTTCGTAGAAAAGTCCGTGAATTTACTGCTATTTATAAGGGTGTAAGCTATAACTAGAGTCCCGGAAATTTCGCGGATTCCTCTGGCCTCAGGATAGAATTCAAAGTTATAGGTGTGCTCGACCCATGTTTACTTTCCCATTGGTTGATTTCTTAGCGAGAACATTTTCATCCTTGTTATTTGGCACTACCTGATTCGCTTACTTCTCTCCTAGCTGGACATCGTTGGCTCACGGTCGTAGAGGGGCGTGTCCAGATAACTGGCGGTCCAATCACGAACACAGTGCGACAGTGTGGAGGTTTGCATTCTAGCTTGCGACTAAATGAATGCGCGAAAATTCCGTGGCTCTAGCGATAACCCCTGTGAGAGGCGGTAAAACCTCGCGAAACACCCGGTGTCTGGAATATCTTGTAGTTATTGTAGTAACGGATGCTGCGACTATAGGAGGACGAGGAAGGCGCCGGACTCGACCTTGAAGGTTGCACGCTATGGCGTCTAACTCCGAGAGGAATGCGACGTTAAGGTTGGGCGGTGCCGTCAGCCACTCCTTACTTCCCCCCACCACACCCCTCCAAAAAAAAAAAAGTAACCTATTCTGGTTTAGTGCCCGTCTTCATGCTTCTATAAATCACAGCAGACCTGCCAAACTTTTAAAATAATGCACTTCAAACTATATTTAATTTATCATCTTTTATGTACAGTTTCACACAATCACACCAAGTTTTTCAGAAAATATATAACACTTACAAAATCATGCCTGTGAGTGAATTCTCTATATCTACTTATACTACGTGAGGAATTACAAGTACTTATATTATCAATATAATGAAAAATAAAAAAGACCTACAAAAAAAATAATACAATTACAAACCAAACAACAATTCCTTTAAACTAAGGTTTTTTTCGAAATTCTAGATAATCATACTAGGTGTGATAACAAATTCGGTGAATAATTTTATAACGAACAAAGTAGTAAGCTTACATCAAATTTTGAATTAATCTCCTTCAAAATACTCTCCTTGTCTAGCGATGCACACTTATCCCAGTGTTGATTCCATGATTCTAAAGGCCTTCAGCTGCTTTCTCAGTGTCGGGAATGTTGTCAAAACGTTTTCCCTTTAAAACGACACATTCTTCTGGTCTCCGGTTCGCAATCAAAACTTAATTTTGACGTGTTATTCGAAATCCATGATAAGAGATGCGAAGTTTCCCGCGTTCATTTAGTCGCAAGTTAGAAAGCAAACTTTCACACTCTCGCACTGTGCTCATGGTTGGACATCAGTTCTTTGGACACGCCCCTCTGCGACCGTGAGCCATCAACGCCCAGCCAGGAGAGAAGTAAGCGAATCAGGTAGTGCCAACTAACAAAAGATTAAAAAACAATGTGCTCACTAAGGAATCAACCAAATAGGAAATCGAAAATGGGTTGATTTTAAAATCTATTACTTTGAAATATACTCTGAGACCAGACGACTCCGTGAATATCTGGGATTATGTCCATGATGCGCGACAAACACGGTAAACACGACCGTAAACACGGTAAACACGGTAAACACAAGTAATCAGGTAATAGAAAAGCATATATTTGCAGAGTGTAAATATATTTATATATACACTCAGCACATATATATGCACAGATATAGGGTTGGAAAATTTTTCCTGTCGCCAAATTAATCTGTAAAATTTATGGGGTTCTTAAATAGTATTGGTCTGACGTTTATGCAGTTTTTTTCCTCGAAATGGCGAAAGTAATATTTATGAAATCATTTTTTGTTTGGAATGATTTTACGTCTTGAGGGGATTTGAACTTGCCATCTTGAAATTTCAAACAATTTGATACCGCTCGTAATTAAGCTTTCGTGTGAAATGTTTTGAGTCGACATGACATAGAAATTAGCTTTGGCTACTTCTTGAAGTCAGCACTTGTGAACTGGTGTGATTATCATAACATGGTCACATGTATAAATGAGACGAGCGTAAGTAAATAAATAAATAAAATTTAGAATTATCGCAAAACATAGAAATATCCCAAAAGGCAGGGCCTAATACCCCTTCAGGGGCCTGTTTTCAATAACGACAAAGAGTGATTGTTACTGTGATACGTATGTGGTGAGTTACTATATAATGGAATAACATTTCAAATCAACGGCTTTATAAATTCTATATTACATATAAACCATCCTTTTCAGATATATAGAGGTAAATAAATAAACACTGGCAGTACAATGTCTGCCGGGTTCTGCTAGTAAATCTATATAAATAAAAATGTAAATGTTCGTTTCTACAAAATCTTAAATCTCAGAGAGTTCTTCGTTGGTTGTTTAATATCTCTTTGGCGTAAAAATGTTTCAAAACAATGTTTCACGCAAACAGGGCGTAATACCCCTGAAACACCAAAGATTAAGGGTGAAATGTGGTTGCCGACTCGGTAATCATTGAAATTTTAAGATTTTTAATTTTTTTCTGTATGGCTTGAACGTATAATCGACAACCAGGTCGTAAGTAACGGTCCTTAATCGATTGTTTCGAAACCACGCCATGTGAAAAACTGGGATGACTTCGGCACAATCCATGATAAACCGAAGACAGAAAGGATGGACTAGGATTCGGGGTTCACCACGATGAAAAAAATATTACTTACGGTCTAAAGTGCTTCTCAAGGCTCATTTGAGAACTTGAAACTGAAAAAAAAAATGGATTTTCGGAAATAATATGGAATAATTTTTTTTAATGCAACACCAAGCGTCTGGATACCATTTAATTGAACACACAATGGACAGCACAGATGAACAAATCCAAACTTTAAATATCAGAGAGCACAAGAATTCTGTGGAAGAAATTTAGTCAATGGAAATAAAAAGCACAAACAAACACAGAGGGCTAATAACGACGAGACAGTTTAATAAAGAACCATAAATGCAGAGAGACAACAAACTTGCACAGCGCAACAAACATACGATAACAACGATGATAAAAAAAACAGGTGTAATGGAAAACACAACGACGACAGCACCAACGACGTTTCTTATTTTGCAATGAATATTTTTTCCATGAAAAACGGCGAGAATCTGCAATGGCATATATTATAAAAATTGTTGTACTAAATTAAATACATGAATATTTCCGTTACATATACAACATAAATTTACAGTGTATCGGAGCAACATGCTACTGGCTCAAGTGTGATGTTTTTTGACGTGGCAACGTCTAATAAATCGATGAACGCTGGCTGCACACACGAAAAAGTGTCCCGTAAAGCTCATTGTCCCGTTGCGCCGTGTCCCGTTACGCTCATTGTACGCTTGCGCCGCATCTATCTCTCGTCCACTCGATTGGAACAACCATCGATTTGACTTTTACGAGGCACATTAAAATTGAAACACTCCCATTCGTTTCCTACTTTTCCTATCATCGTCCTATCCTTAACAGAATAACACATATTGGAAGAAGTTAAATAGCAAACATGTATAAAAGTTATAGTTAAAATAATCTCTTCGTTAAAGTAATAAACATATTTGAATTAATGAGTGCAAATAAAAGTAAATTTATCAATTAACTTGTAGATTTCATTTCACTCCTAATTTGTATCCATACAAAATAGTGATAATTCAATAAAAATGATTCAATTTTATTCATAAAACTATGCAATCATTTCATCAATGTTTTGTTATGACGTTGTCACGTTAAACTATCGTCCGTAAACAGATTTTACAGACAACCAATTTTTTTTTTCCATGAGTAACGTAAGGGTCGGCGTCGGGCGACTACCACGGCGAGAGGAGCGAGGACATGTCACACGACACGGTCGCCGCGGCTACAGTGTTCGCCCGACGACGCGGCGCCACGACTTGGCAAAAGGCGGCGGCCGCATCTGGACGCATGTTCGTCCCCCCCCCCCCCCCCCCCCCGCATTTAGCTCCGCATTTGCATAACCCGTGCCCTATGCTAATCCGACCGCCCGTTCGCTCACTTTGTGCGAGCTGGCGGCAGAGTAAACCGCTCCATTTGCGTCCCTCGCATGCTTCGTGACTTGTCTCGAGACACTACACTCCCCGCGTCGCCTCTCTCCACCAATCACATTCGCCATCGTGGACCCTGTGAACAGCCAAGGTCCAAGACTACTCTATACAACAACTTTATTTGACAAATAAATTAGGGTTTCGTTTCAACAGGAGCCACTGAAAAGTAATGTTTCTGCCAGCAGAAAAAAAATTATTTGACGTATACACACAATGTTACGAAGTTGGGGTACATGCGTTTGTTGGTGACAGATAAACACGAGTCATTCAATTAAGAACAGTTTTTTTTGGACATACGCCATTGCTAGAGACTTGCAAAATTTGCGAATTCATTTCGTGATATGCTAAAATTCAAATAATTATACCTTAGCGCTGCTTCTACCATTGGTTCACTGTTAATCTGGAGGACTGAGGTCCAATTAGAGACCCTCACTCATAGAAGTGCCGAATCACAGACACTCAGTTGAGACGACTCACAAGTCAGCAGCCAATGAACAGGTGGCATTTGCCCGAGTGTGTAGAGTGTAGTAGAGTCTATCCTGGAGGTCACTGAATCCGCGAATTTTGCAGGTCTCTAGCCATTGCAGCTTCGCACTGATTGTTTACGAAAAAAGAAATCATGAATGAAAGATAAGAAACGTCGCAACTGTTTTGTCATTGGAAACCTACTGTGTTCGTTGTGTTGTCCATAATGCCTGTTTTGTTTTTATTGTTCTGTTCGTATGTTTGCTGCCTTGTGCGTGTTTTTTTTGTCTGTCTGAATTTACTTAATTGGAATTTATTTAACTAATACTGTGTCAAAGATGACTACACAAAGACTGGATTATGATCTGAAAGTGAATTAGGCGTCAACAATTCAATAGCTGTTGCCATGGAGACGAAGAAAGCATGAACATGCGATAGCATTTTCTGTGAACTTGAGGAAAGCACTGATAATGCAACAGCCATTTCCACGGAGATCATCGGAAAAACTTGCAAAAAAAGCTAAGAAAAAAAGTAAATCTATATAAATAAAAAAAATTGGTTGTCTGTAAAGTCGGTTTACGGACGATAGTTTAACGTGACAACGTCATAACAAAACATTGATGAAATGATTGCATACTTTTGTGAATAAAATTGAATCATTTTTATTGAATTATCACTATTTTGTATGGATACAAAGAAGTAGTGAAAGGAAATCTACAAATTAATTGACAAATATACTTTTATTTGCACTCATTAATTCAAATATGTTTATTACTTTAACGAAGAGATTATTTTAACTCTAACTTTTATACATGTTTGCTATTTAACTTCTTCCAATCTGTGTTATTCTGTTAAGGATAGGACGATGATAGGAAAAGTAGGAAACGAATGGGAGTGTTTCAAGTTTAATGTGCCTCTAAAAAAACCAAATCGATGGTTGTTCCAATCGAGTGGACGAGAGATAGATGCGGCGCAAGAGTACAATGAGCGTAACGGGACGCAGCGTAACGGGACAATGTGTGTTACGGGACACTTTTTCGTGCGTGCAGCCGGCGTTCATCAATTTATTAGACGTTGTCACGACAAAAAATGTAAATGTTCGTTCGTTCAATATCTTAAAACTCAGAAAGTTCTTCACAGATTGTTTTGAAATTTTGACACAATGTTGCATTCGAATACGCGCCTTTTTTTATTTGCCTATGTCACACCTGTGACCGGTGAAAAAAATGGATAAAATGTAGAGAGGTAAAATTATGTATACAAATATAGATATGTTAAAAAAATTAAAATATTTTAATTGCTATAGATTGATATTAATATATAGCGTAGATATATATATATATATATATATATATATATATATAGAGAGAGCTATAGAGCTATAGAGGAAGATATAGATATAAAAAGATAAAGAAAGATATAGAGATGTAGATAAAAATTTAAAATTTGTAGATAGAGCTAAAGAGAGATATGGAGAGGTATAGGTAGATATATACAGAGAGAGAGAGATAGATAATTAGAGAGTGATAGAGGGTAGCTTTCTATATGTATACCTATTTGAAACAAAAAAAAAAGTTTGAGGCATTGCAACGCATTCCGAGCATTAACTAGAAAATAAAAAAGAATGAAGTGGAATTTCGAAAAAAAAAAAAAAGCTCAGAGGTGCAAACGAAGCCCCTTGAAGGATACACGGGCCAAATATTACGGCTCTGAGCCTCGCGAACTACGGACAGACTACCAGACAATGTCTCTCCTGTGTTAATACATTGTTTTTTTTTTTTGTAAATGGAACAAAGATATTCATGAAATATTAAAGATATTTGTAGATTTGTAAACTTACATGAAAACAACTGTATCACTACACAATAGTCTTCGCAGTAATACTGGATTCGGATTCTTACCCAGGCATTTATGCTTTATGATGTCCCAGTACCTCCAATAGTGAAAGTTATTTGTAAACAATTCCCTGATTAGCTTACCAGTCTTACGTGCGCGTATAAGTAAGCATGATACAATTAAATAACGTCCAATTGTTGAATATTCGATTATTTTTTCCATGGTTAAAGAATTTTATTCTTGAATGAAACATCAATTAAATGTACACTAAATTTATTGTAGTATTGCAAACTCTTTCTTGGAAACAGGTTTCCCAAGAAATATTTCTTTAAAGTACAATTTTTTTTTTCTGTGTGTTAATTTTCTGTACCTGTTCCAGTGCTACTGCAGTGGATATAAATGCGTCAATGAATTAAAAAATTATATATGTTTTGCTCGTGAAATAATATTCAAACTTTCAATGACTTCAGTATGTTGCGCACGAGAAAGAGAACTGAAAATTATAACCTGGATCAGAAATTAGGGCGGGTGCCTTCTGTGTTTGTCTGATTCGCCGCTCGGCTAAAACACAAGATTTATAGGGCAGGTCTGCTTTGATTCAGTTCCATGGATAAATTTTTACTTTTCTCTAAACGTGTTTGGCCGAGGTGAAATGAAATACGGGTTCGTTTATTTTGTTTTTACATGACTGGACGGACGAAGTGGCATACAACTCATTTGTTAATGCACTACATGGGGGGTCATTTGTGTCTTCGGCACATTTATGTTGTAGCTTGTAAGATGCTATTAAACATCAAGCCTTTATAAATATTCTGTTTGTATTTATGAATAGCTCTTAGCTTCCTCATTCGCCTGGCAGAATTTCAAAAGTCATTACTACATTGGTTACTAAATTTTTCTTTACATTTGCATAATCACCTTACCCCCATGAATAAATGTTAGTTTTTTACAGTTATTTTCAATTTTAAATACTGAAACGTTTTAAAGACAGATGATTTTCGTTTTCACGAGAATCAAGTCTATGAAATTTTTATTTTACAGGTACTATTGAAAAACAGAAATGTTCTTAATGTTTTTACGATAAAACGTTGGCCAAAATTGTGGAAAATAAAAACATTTTAAAATTAAACTTTATAAAATGCTCACAATAATGTGGTTTTTAAGAAGAAAAAAGCTGACATCGATACCATTTTTCATTATTTTCTTTTAAAGTTCGGCGATCAAGGATAACAATCCCGATTACAAATGTTATGTAAAAAATGTATGTTTAACACGAAAATGTTTCGCTGATGGCTGTGACTCAAGTGTCGTTCGATTCATTGCAGAATTTTTATTTCCACTTTGAAGTGGCTGCAGCACAAGTCTAGAAAATTCAGATAGTTCATCACGAAAGCCTGCAAATAACTAAAGTATATTTCAGCTAATGTAAATACTTTTGAGTTCTTGCTTAGAGTAAAGTTATGAGACTATTTATCCTGTTTTGGGAGGAATAGTAGTTAGAAGTAAATTATTTAAAATATTTTCAAACGGTTGGTTCAAAACTTTTTTTTTACGTTTGACATCAAACATAACCTAGTAGTTCACAAGATAAATGTCAAGTTACAAAATTCAGTTGACACTTCAAAAATTACTTGTTAATTAATTCCAAGCAGCTTCAAAATCAATTATGCTATTATATTTATGGCATGAAATTTATTAATAATTAATAGTAATGTACGTTCGTAAGAGAAAATAATGTAACAAGTGGGAAAACCATATCTGGAAGGAAAGCACAATAAATGAACCATACTTGTATTTATTAACAAATAATTATACGCATTCTTAAATTACAACAATCTAAACGTTTGTCCACAAACTAATCACACTTTCGTGAATAATTTTTTTTTTTTCCTTTGCCAATGGAGTTCGGGCAGACAGCGTCTCTCTCTTCTGCTCGTCTCTCGACTCACTGCTTCGCACCGGTCACTCGTCCGCCGCATACACGACGTCTCCGATTATACAAGTTATACAAGCTCGCCGAATGGGTCACACACCCTCTTCACGCGGAGGTCATCATCAGGGCCGGCGCGTCCATACAGGCGAACTAGGCGACCGCCCAGGGCGCCAAGTAGCTGGGGGCGGCGCAGCACGACACACAACAGCTGATACAATATGTTTAACGATTATTGAAACTAGATTAAAATTGATTTTTGTAACAGTTTGGAATGTTTATATTGATATAAGTAATTATTTAAAGTCCACGGTGACCTGTTTATGATTTGTAATAAGTAAAAAAGTAAAAAAAAACACAAGCCTGCTTACATTTTATTGTTGACAAAATCTTAGGCTTACGTGATGTATTTTGAGGCAAGGAAAATTTTTTTTGGGGAGTCCGGCGGGGGGGGGGGGGGGAGGAGACATTAAGGTTTTTCGCCTAGGGCGCCATTTTACCTTGCACCGGCCCTGGTCATCATCGTCCACGCTTATACACCTCTCAGTCCCGCCCTGGAAAGGTCTCGTAGCTTTCCAAAGAGTCGCGTCATCAGAATCACCGAAACTACAAGAATAATGGCGTCCTATACACGCCAGTTCACGCACACGGGGCTCCTGGATCGTTCCGAACCCGAGAGAGAGAGAGAGAGAGAGAGAGAGAGAGAGAGAGAGAGAGAGAGAGAGTTGGAGGGGCACCGTTGCTGATCGGAGTACCTTGTAGTGTTACTAGAGGAACGGACGCTACCTGCACCGCGCTTCTGCCAAAGGCCGGCTAGCCTCGCCGTTAGCATCCTCGAGCAATGCTTACTGATTCCCGGACTGCGCCTTCGAGTGCTGTATGCTCGTTGTTTTCAAACCATCAAGCATCTGCGGCCCCAACTGTAATCCAAGTCGATCTCAGGTGGAGGGTTGATATAGAATTGTGCAGCACAATTTGTGCGTTGATACTCGCTCTCACACGAGAATTCTATCTCGGACCGAGGATGAAACTCCAAAGGTGCAAGGGGCATAAGTCATCCGCTTATCCGCATGGCAATAGCTTCACAGGTGGATGAAAGATTACCATCGACTCGAGGTCTTCTAGTGCGTGTTAA
This sequence comes from Bacillus rossius redtenbacheri, assembly GCF_032445375.1. NCBI lineage: Eukaryota > Metazoa > Arthropoda > Insecta > Phasmatodea > Bacillidae > Bacillus > Bacillus rossius. Next base: position 22,480,824 of record NC_086342.1, read on the forward strand.
AGTAACAATGCCCCAAACATACAAGATATATCTATGGACGGACATGATTTTTGTACTGTCGTGGTAAAATACAAAGCGAAATTGTAGGTTCACTAACAGCAGGTAATTCGCTCATTCTTCTCATTCAACTGTTTAAAAAGCTTTTTTTTTGTCAATATAACTGTCAATTAATTGTGTTAGTACAGGCGGTACATATATTTTTTTGTATTTTTACAAGAAAATATTTTTTGTAAATCAGTGAAATCAGTTTCCAAGATTTTTTTTTTGTACTAGGTACATGATATATAATGTTATGGTTATTTTTGCATATATTAAATACGTTTTTCACATAATACTGAGTATGTCTTAGTCCTTATTTTGTAGTGATAAAGTTGTTTTCAGGTACATGTACAAATTTAAAATATATCTGTAATTTTACATGAATACTTATGTTACATTAAAAAAATATATATTATGGTGTAGTGTGTACGTAGTTGGGATTACTAAAATCACGTGTCACATTGTCTTTACCGAGTTTTTTAATTTAAAAAAAAAAATTATTTACGAGTACATTAATATTAGGTATGTTCTATATCAAATTTATACTTTCTATTTTAAAATGTCAAGGAAAGCAAGTGCTAGTTGGTGTCATGGAGTCACCATGCAATACTGCACCTCTTTAGGTCCAGCTGATTTTTCTATGCCAACGGTTCCACAGGGCCAGGAACCCCCTTGATCGACTTTTATTTTTGGCGGAAACCTCAACTCCTCCAAAGAAAGTTACTTGACAATAATTGTGCCTGCTTTACGTGGCATTCGTCCTGACTCGCGGAACCCCTGTGACTCTGCCACGGAACACCTTATAAGAACAGCTGGTCTAGGGCATATCTGCAGGACATCGGAAATATAGTCTAAGAGCAGTGCCTTACCACGAGGCCCTTCAGAAGGAAGGTGTAAGGGCTCCGCAAGTTCCAGGCCCGCCACTGGGGGGGGGGGGGGGGGGGGGGGACTACGTTCAGGCCGCGGCCTCAGTGCCCTACAGGTCTGTCTGCGCACGCCGAGAATGCTGTCTGAGTAGGGACCTGAAAAATTCGCGGGTTCAATGACCTGTAGGATGAACTACATAGTTCTACGTACACTCGGTCAAATGCCACCCACTCGTTGGCTGCTGTCTTGTGAGACGTTCCAGCGTAGCAGCCTGTGATTCGATAAAGCTTTGGTCGGGTGTTCCTCATTGGCCCAGAGTCACCCAGGTGAGTTGTGAGCCAAAAGTAGAGGCAGCGTCAAGGCATAACGATTTGTATTTTACCCTATCGCGAATTTTTCCAGTCTCTATGTCGGAGGTCGCCGTCGGAGTCGTCGGAGTGGACGCCCGCGCGTCGGAACCAATGGCGTAGCCAGGATTTGTGTATGGGGGGTGTTAAGAAGCATGGACCCCCCCCCCCCATATTAAAGCGGGGGGTCCGGGGGTCCTCCCCCGGAAAAAAGTTGGATTTCAAGGTGTAAAATAGTGCTATTTTAGCAGTTTTCGGTACTTAAATTTAAATATTGTAATGGTAAAATTTTTATTAATTTTAATATGAAATTTGTTTGAGTGATGAATAAGGGTGCTAAGAGGGGGGGGGGGGTTTGAACCCCTTACCCCCCCCCTGGCTCCGCCACTGGTCGGAACGCGAATCGCCGAGGCCCGGCGGCGCAGACAGGTCCGGACAGGTCGTCCTTGCCGCGGCTGCCAGGAACCACCCCCTCCCCCTTCACCCTGCCAGGGGAGACGAGACACCGCTGTTCCGTTACCTCCTCCCCAGACGCGCACGGCGCGCGCCCCGAGGATCTGGTCCACTGAAGCACGGAGCACCGACACGCTTCTATCGAAACGCAAATTAAAAAAAAAAAATGGTTGTCTGTAAATTAGGTTTACGGACGATAGTTTAACATGACAATGTCATAACAAAACATTGATGAAATGATTGCATACTTTTATGAATAAAATTGGATAATTTTTATTGAATTATCACTAATTTGTATGGATACAAAGAATGAGTGAAATGAAATCTACAATTTAATTGATAAATTCACTTTTATTTGCACTCATTAATTCAAATATGTTTATTACTAACGAAGAGATTATTTTAACTATAACTTTTATACGTGTTTGCTATTTAACTTCTTCCAATCTGTGTTATTCTGTTAAGGATAGGATGATGATAGGAAAAGTAGGAAACGAATGGGAGTGTTTCAAGTTTAATGTGCCTCGAAAAAAGTCAAATCGATGGTTGTTCCAATCGAGTGGAAGAGAGATAGATGCGGCGCAAGCGTACAATGAGCGTAACGGGACACAGCATAACGGAACAATGTGTGTTACGGGACACTTTTTTTGTGCGTGCAGCTGGCGTTCATCGATTTATTAGACGTTGTCACGTCAAAAACCAATTATATTTCCCTTTCCTAATTCCCCCATCATGCTGACTTGAACGTCCTCTAAGATAATCACCACCTTGCACGCCGCTGCACTTAACCCACATAAACTTAAAGACGGTGTTCGCAAAAGTGCCAACGTTAATCGAAGTGTTGCTTGTTTTAGATTGTGAATTTTCAGTCACGTTTCAAGGCTGCATGCAAAATCAATAAATTCAGACAAAAAATAAAATAAAAAACTATTTATGGCCCTAAACGGATCACGAAACAGATTGATTCAGAGCACTCGAGTTAACACCTCAAGGCTGGAGATCACACAACTTGCTAGTTTAACAATTATTAAACACTCGTAGGCGTAAAAATTATTATTGCTCGAAACAAGTTAACAATTTTTCTTGATGTGAATTCTAGACGATTCATGAGGCTACCATTTACGCACAGCCGACGCATCACTCAGAGTGAACATGAACTCACAGCAGAACAGGTTAAACATTTGCCCTTCACTAAATTCAAACGAAAGAAATATTGTTTTCTATCCTTAACTATACGTAGAACTGACCCTAACGAAAGTAATCTGTAGGGCCAGAAATGTTTTTGAAATAAATATGATATCGCAAGTTCACTGGAAACAAAATGATTGCCACAAAATGTGTTTAGATATTATTTTTCACTCAACCAAATATATTTAGAAAACAAAAAAATAATTTTATATTGCCCACAATAAATTAATGTTGTTAGTTACGGCGTAATTTATTATTTACTATCAAAACCACTTTACAAAAATTAAAAAAAAAACTTTCGTTTTCATAAAAACAATATTTTTTACTAAAAACTAATACGAGTTTTATTTTCTCTTCCTCTCTTTTAAGTGTTAAATCATTTACGCATTAACAGGAACAAGGTCACCCAGCTGCAACCCCTACCACCTTTTCTTCCCCGGTTTTTTTCTACTCAATGCCATCAACCACCAGACGATGAAAACCATTAGCGGTGTTCTCTGAATGGGCCGCGAGCCAATAGTGGATTTAAAATAAACGGAGCAATATGTTCACACTTTCACTCGCATGAAGGATGGCTTCCCAGACCACCGATTTACACGTCCTTAAAAAAATATATCGTGCTTGGTGGAAGGGGGCGACCGCTGCGGCTCTCCTATTGGTTCCCTTGATATCCTTGACCACAGCACGAGCCAGTTAAGGAACGCATGAGGAAAGGCGGAGGGAGTGGATGGGCGTGCCAAAAAATTAAAACATTGGCCACATCCGCAATGATTTTCCACGTCTCTGAATAAGGAAGCGGTAAGTAGACAGAAAGTCGTTCCCCCTTTCCAACAAAGGAATTTCTGAGAAACGATTTTTCGATGAAGTGACCGTCGGTAAGTTCATATTCATGACTTTTCGGAAAAGTGACTATTTTTAGTGCTTGTCGTTTAATTGTCTTCTTGCTAGCTTTAACACTTTTTTTTCCTCCAACGAGATAAATCTTGGCGTTTTAGGTCAAATAAATGTCGGTCTGTTTCCCTGCCACGAAATGAATTCGTGAATTTTTCAGGTCTCTACTAATAACTAGGGTCATGCATATTTCGCGAAAAGATTCCGAGACCAGCTGAAAGCCAAAACACTGTAACATCGACTCAGCCGAACAAGGCAACTACTTCTCTCGCAGACGGCCCGCCAATCACAAGGAAGAAACCGCTGGTGCGCGTATACCTTGATGCAGTCTAATAGGCGTTCCGCTTTATTCGCGAAAAATGCCTGCCCCTACTAATAACTGTTACCACTTCATTAATGAAATTAAGTTATGTTGCCAAAACCTATAGTTACACATTTGTTTATGTAGCCAAATCGTTTTAGTTTCAAGATTACCAACCTCTACACTTGTTACACACAGCTGAAACTTGTACCTGTCAGTGACAATTCAAGCAAATGTAAGTAAAACGCATGTTGGTAACAACTTGTGATAGCCAGAGCTAATTTTGTTTTACAAAAAAATTGTAGTAATAATAATTATACTTTTGTGAAAATAGGTCTCTGGTCTACTTCCTGTCGGGCCAACTATTTTAAGATCTACTGTGGTACAACCTTAAAATACTGACTTGGGAACAAAATAAAAACTTGAACCCGGGTCGCCGATATTTATGACAGCTTTTAGAAGGGGACGGCTCGAGACTAATTTACATACTTACTTAATCTTGAGAAAACCACCCACTGCGTGCACTAAAAGACGCCCAGAGATTTATACATCCACCCGTGATGGGAAAACTTCAGAACTTTCTGGTATTGTATAAATAGCTTAGAACGTGGATTGAAAATATGAAAAGAGCCAATAATTTTTTATGCTCGCTGAATTGTGTTTACGTGAGTGTTAAAATAGCTTAAACTGGTGCATTATAAGTGACTTACAAGCAGTGGAAAATTAGTACATCAATAAAATAATACATTCTCCTCCCATTCATCTTTGAAAGTGTTAAAGGACAAACACAAGTCATGAATTTATTAAATTTCTAGTTTTATTTATTAATTCAGATAATTTAATACCATTTTGGGCTGGAGGTATAATAATTTAAAGCCTGTTAAAGCTTTATAACACAACAAAATTGAAATAAAAAGACAATTTTTCATGGAACAGCTGAGGAAAATTATTGGATCATTGAATGCAATTGATTCTAATCCTTCCAGTCCATTCGTCCAGTGAAGTGGACAATTTATATCTCAGCGGCACATGGAGTTTATCAAACCTGCACAGTGTGTAGCTACAGTCTAGTTAGCATCATATTTTATGGCTATGAAATATATGAATTTTATTTTAATTGTATCCTTACATAAATTAATACATAAATATTATAATTACAGCGTAAGATTATTACCACGCGAAAAAAAAATAGTTAACTTACAATAAGAAAAGTTTGAGTGAGTCTTTCAGTAATCGCCAGAGATGTGTAACATCTAACCTCGGTAACAAGCATATTCGTGTGTTATCATGTTGCCAATACACTTATAATAAGAAACTCGGACACGAAAGTTAACGTATAATCATTAAAAATAAAATATTAACCTGAAATTTTTTTAAAACACATGTTGTAACACTAAGTACATTTTTGTATCTTTGTTTTTGCTTAAATGACTGAAATCAGTCTGTAATTACTTCTTGCAAATCAACCTTAATTATTTTTTTTAGCTGATTCATTACTACTTGAAAACAAACCTTATTTTTATCGAGCTGATTCAACATTTGATATTTAACAGTCAGTATATCATCACTAAATTATTTTATTCATCTTGGCGTCGAATATATGTAGGATAACAATTTGTTGTGTCTCTACAGTATGATGAAAGCTGCGTTATGTCTACATTTCAATGTTAACTAAGGGCTGAAATGCCAGGATTCTAACGTATTTTTTATGTTGTCATTATTTACTTTTATGACTTTAATTCATAATATAATGTATTAAAGGATATGTGTACTATTATAAAAATTTTATTTCTTATTACCTACGCGCGGTGTAAATTCTGTGATGTTAACGAAAACAATATATATGGTTGAATCACGTAGTTTTGCCATGTCTTAGAGATTTCCGAGACTTCCACAGATGGCAGCACTGTGCTTACACATTCGACTTCCGTTCCGTTCACGAAATTCCTCCTACCAAATGCCGTATACCGACAGTAAAGTAAGAATGATAATGAGATATATCTTAGGTATGAGTAGAGACCTGTAAAATTCGCGATTTCAAATCCCTAAAGGATAGACTCCATGATCCTCTATGCACTCGTGCAAATTACATCTGCTGATTGTTTACAGACTCGTAACACCTGTTGACTGGAATGATCGTGATTCGCTAATTCTTCTGTTAAAAATTTTTCATTGGCCCAGAGTCCTTCAGATAATCAGTGGCCCAATCACTGAAGCATAATAATGTCAAAAGTAATTGGACTCTATCCTATCGCGAAATGAATCTGCGAATTTTACGTTCTCTACTTATGAGTTGACAAATTGTGACTGAAAGTGTTAACGAAGATTGTTTTCTCTGATAAAGTTAAAAGTCGCACTGTTACGCACAGAAGTCTAAGGTATTAGGACCCCCATGGCTACATTCGGCTACGTACGGTCCACTGTTTTAGCGACTCATGTGCTCATTAACATGAGTCATGCCGGGGTTTCGGGATCGAAGCCACGACCCTATACACTTGAGCGCGACGCGTTACCACGTGATAAGTAGAGAGACGAAAGTTCTACTACACTGTTAGAAATTCTCACGTGGAATTAACGAATAACGCTAGTATTATCTTTGAAAGATTTGTGCAATGGGAGTACATGACTTGACTGACTCAGTCGCACCTGTGTTTTCGTACCATGTGCGTCTCTGCCTGAGGACGGGAGCAGATAGCAGTTCCCGATACGTCGCTTGTTTCTGTTTTTAGAAAACTATTGTGTTTGTTTCGTCTTTTCATTTTGTCGTGTTTTTGTCTCGTTTTAACTGTTGTGCTGAATTTTTTTGGGTTCAATATTTTTGTGCTGTCATCATTTGTGGTTTTTTTTTTAGTTCTCTTCTGTTTTTGGAAAACTATTGTGTTTGTTTCGTATTTTCGTTTTGTCGTGCTTTTGTCTCGTTTCAACTGTTGTGCTGATTTTTTATGTTCAATATTTTTTTGTGCTGTCATCATTTGTGGGTTTTTTTTCTGTTAGTCCATTTTTCTTTGTTTTTCCTTTGTTTATTGACCATATTCCTGTTATGGAATATCATGTGGTGTTTATATCCTGTTGACAACAGCAATTTTTTGCTTAATTTGTGTTTTTGTTTTTTGTGTTTTTTGTAGTTTTCTTCTACAATCATACATGTGCTTAGCAATGGCGTATGTCCAAAAGCTTACATCAAGTGAATAACGCTAGTTACAAATTATCCAGGGATCTTCGTAAAATTACGGATTTCTTCGTAAGTTTAGGTGGCTGAAGATGAATTAACAATAATAATCTTATTATTCTAACAAAACATTCAAAAAACATTTCGGAAGTTGGAGTCCAACGTATATTATACGAAGATCCATTTATCTAGGGTCACAAAGAACTCTTCGATCATTTCAGATGAATTCTTCATTAAAAATGCCGTCAATTTACTGTAATTTCAAATTGTGTACATGCCTTATCATTACTCCCCGAGCAATCCACGAGAGTATTCTGCAATGGGTCACCATTGCCTTCCGCAGTATAATATGCCTAGGAGGCAAGTGAAACCGCATTCACAATTGTTTCTGCCTGCTTTATTAGATTACAAGTTGGCCCCCGATCTGCTCAGAACACAGATTTGGTGAACACAAATTGAGTTCGTTACCAGGGATTAGGATAGAACCCATGACAAAAAAAATAAGCGATATCGCTTGAATGGTTAATTAAAGAAAATAACTGGCCAATTTAGCATAGCAAACTTTTTTACCTTATGAATACTCAAATTCACCTAATTAAAAGTTGTTGTCGCATAAGTCGTGCAAAAAAAAAATCTATTTTGGATAGTTATCGGAAGTGGGGTTATTTATGATTGACTAGCTAACACTTTTTTTTTAGTCGCAAACAGTATCTAATAATCGGGTGCAGAGTGGATATTTGAAACCTTTAAAGAAAATACAATTTTTGAATTTACGTTTTTTTACCCATAAACGTGAATAATTGGCCTGTCAACTGCTGTCGGCTTGACGGGGAGTAATGGGACATGCTGTATAAGTAAGTGATTTAAAATATGCATTACAAATGTTTCTGTGAACCCAGATGCTCCTCCAAGGGTGAGAAAATATAAATTTACGGGTTGGGGTGGGTGAAGAGTATTCATGAGGTGTGGATATTAATTGATAGCTTCGAAAAACAAATCCCACCCTATTTGTTTTAGTATGGTTAAGGGTTTTGAATCCAGGGCACATTACTCAACTATATGCGTTTTAACGAATGGTTGTGAACAAGCAATATCACATTATCGCGCCTCCATCTCCATCGTATGTCATACGGTACAAGAGATGGTGTATCGTGCGCAACAGATTGCTTGCAACGATAGCTGAGGTAATTACCTCCGCCTTCGCTTCGCCTTCAAACTCGGCAGTAAGGTTCACATTGTGACAGGCTGCCAGCCAAGTCGCAGACTTAAGGTGTAGGAACTTGTACAACAACGTCTGAAAATTTACATTACAGATGTGAATAAGAATTAGTGTCCATTTATGATTTACGTCTGTGTTTTTTTATGTTTTTCATGAAAAAAAGCCGTCGTAGTAATGAATTTTATCACGGGTATGGCACAAACTTTATTTCTAAAAGTGTGTGTCATGCAACATAGTCCTAAAAGTGTTACCAGTATTGCCCATTTCAGAAATGGCACTTGCAAATCAATAGTTGGTTTACGAACACTAACAATTTCATCGAGTTGTTTGCAAGCACTGTTGACAGAATAATAGCGGCAGAAGATACGCAGACCATTTCTACTACTTTTGATAACTGGAAAATTTGATACTCGGTACTTTTTATTTGATTTCAAAACCAGGACTTGGGTTTAATTTGTGGTACCATGTCGTCTCCAAGCAACGAATTTCAAATTTTAAAAGCTTATTCCAGCCCTATTGACATCACTGACTAATTGTTAACGACCTTGTAGATTCGCGTTTTCGTCAATTCTTCCTTACTGCGTATCCAGTTGTATTTTAACATCAAATATTACAGTAAAGAGAGAAATCCGATGTTTTTGTGATGCAAAGCTGTATGATTACCAAAATATATTTCAGAATATGTATAGAAATTCGAGGAACATTTTTCCGGGATCAATTGTTCCTGGTAACATATCCAATTGAATTTACAGTAAAATATTAAAATAAAATAAGTAGTTGAATGTGTTTGTGATGCAAAACTGTACTAGGACAAAAATAAATTGGACCATAAAATTTTGCTTCGTAAAACTCAAGACACAATATGGATAAGCATTAAGGAACAATTACCGCTAGGCTACTAAACATGTGCGTAGTCATGTCTACGCCATGTTTTCATTTTTTACTGCCACATATAACTTTCTGTCCGGGTTAGACACGATTTTTAGGTGTGTGACACAAGCTTCCAGCTCTGCAGGGAATGTGATACAATGACAAGCGTCATTCAAGTGAACAACTATTTGCAGTCCAGACTGTCGTTAATTAACAACGCGAATTTTGGTGAACTCTTGCCTATCCCACTAAACGTAGAAAAGACCATATTTATACCGGGCAGGCTGATTGTTCAGGGCATCGGAAAGGTTCCATCGTGCATGAATTACGAGAGTACAAAAACAATAATAGATTCTGAAATACTTGACAGAGTTCTATGGGGTTGGTTTTGTCAGCTAGATATTTTCATTATGGAGACCAGAATTGGCAATGTACAGTGCATAGTTAAAAATAATTGAAAACCGTTGTTCATAAATCAAGGGCTTGAAATAAAAAATACACAAATGTAAAAATTAGACTGTAAAATTATTAAATTTCACATAAATAAATCTCTACATAATAACCAAATATTAGAAAGAAATATATATTTATTTTTACAATTGCATAATACATATTTTTAAAAAAGTAAAAATTACAATTTTAAGTAATAACGTATTTATCATTTTACGATTTGATTATAATAGAGGTTTTTCTTATGGAATTTTAATAATTTTATAGACAAAATATTTTCATTTTTGCTTATTTTTTGGTTTCAAGCCATTATTATATGAAAAACTGGCTTGCCTGTGATACAATGTTTTTTTTTTTGTTGAGGGTTCTCATTGTCCAGATAGCAGTGAACCAATAGCAAAATAAGGTTTAAAGTATACACATTTGAATTTTAGCATATCGTGAGACGAATCTGTGCATTTTTTCCGGTCTCTATCGATGTCTCAGGGCCGCCGTCCGATTTTCCACGCCCGCGGCACACACAGAAAAAAATTTCTGCACTTTTACAAAAGAGTCCTTTGTAAACCAGTTGCCAAACAACAGTTTGTAATAATACAAGAGAGATATCGCAGCTTTGCACAACACACCGCTTATCTTTGCATTTGTGAAATAAGTTTTCTGAGGTAAGTAACTGTATGGTTGGGTTTTATTTTTTTTGGGGGAGGGAGGGGGGCGGGCGATGTGCCATTATCACTGGGGGGAATGGGCACCCCTGACTGACAGTCACATGACGTTGTTTACAAACACTGTTGACAGAACAATAGTGACAGAAAGCTACGTAGACTACTGGTGCTACACAATAGGACTGTGAAGTTTGAGGAAAGCTACGTGAGACATGCCACGTGAGACATGCCGTAAGCAGCTTGTTCATGTGGCAAACGTTTAGAGCTGCAAGCGACTTCCGTAAACAGCAGAGACACAGGCGGGTGGCTGTAAAAATAGATCACGAGTTAATTGTGCGCAGGTGGCAGTATCAGGTGGGTATAATTCGCCAACCGGATTTTGTTATGAGACATAAAAGGAGATTCCAGGTGACGCAAACTTGAGCATAATATTTAAAGTTTGCGGCAGGTATTTTTCTTCTTATTACAAAGAGAGCTATAAAAAAAGAATAATACATATCAGTATAAAAACTATAATTTGCTGAAATTACACTTAATAACTGACATCTGCTTAGGTGCTATTATAAAGTACTTGCAAAATTTGCGATATTATGTAGTAAACAGAATAAAATGCTAGATGCTGTATTATTTGTCAGTGACTTCTATAATTGATTGTCGTGAGTTATTTGGCACGCCCTGAATCAAGAGAAACCCATTCATAGGTAACCAGGACAGAGGGTAGCCAATCATCAAACTGCACTTTCTTCATTATTTACAACAGTATGATATTCCATCCTGATACCAGAAAATAAAAGCGAATTTCTCAGGTCTCTAGCTATTGGGCGTGTCTTTTAAGCATTATAAAGACAAATGGTGCGTGTTTTTTTTTACAGTTAGTACCTACCGCTTTGAAATGAATTTTTTTTAACAATTAAATATGATTTTACTTCTTTATTTTTTATTTTATTTTTCTTAACCATTTTATTTTTACACAAATGCCTGTACCTTAGTCTTCTTTTCGAAAAAAAAAGTCCTCCCATATTAAGTCACTTATTGAATGGTACAACCAGCTTTTGAATACCATTCTCATAGAAAACTGCCGCCAGGTGAAAAAAACTGCAGCACGTCAGATAACGACGAAATCGTAAATTGTCTGATCTCTTTCACTTTTTCGTAAAACTTTCTGCACCCTATCTTCAGTAATGACGTAAGGTCACCCAATTCGTTCCTCATCCTGAACATTCATGCAGCCATCCTTAAAAGCTATATCCCATTTCGGTATAAATCCATCAGTCATGAAGTTTTCTCCATACACTTCACTGACCTGACGATGAATTTCAGCAGCTCTCACGCCTTCAGCACCAAGAAAAAGAGAACAACAGCGCGTATTTCACAGTCGGTGGGATTCTCAATTGGCGGAGGCATTTTAAATGCTCGCAAGCAAACGTAAACACGGTTGAATGTTTCCGTAATGGCGTCTGTGGCTTTCCAACATATGTAGGTACACATGCTAACCGCAGCGCTGCAGCGACCAAATTTCAAAACGGTACTTACTTAAAAAAAGGGGGGGGGGGTTGTCTGTGAAGTCGGTTTACGGACGATAATTTTACGTGATAACGTTATAAGAAAACATTAATGAAAAATTGCATACTTTTTAATTTTTAAATATTATTTACAGTTTTTGCAAATATAATTTAAATAAATTGCTTAAATATATCACGAACAATTAGTTATAGAAATAAACTGAAATCAAATCAATGTCAATAAATTATTAATTTAAAATAATGAAATTGGACAAATAAATCAAATTCTTTAAATTGCTGCTTTTAAAAAGCCCGCCTTAACCTGTTTGATATTGTAGAAGATTTTCTCGCACGGTGGTTGGCCGGTTCTTTCACGCTCGGCTCAGGCGGAACGTGACAATGAGTCATGCTTTTTCGTGCGTGCAGCCTGCGTTCATCGATTTATAAGACGTTATCACGTCAAAAAAACACTCCCGTAATTAGTATGTATTGGCCGATACTGGCGCTGGAGTTGCTTTTTTTTATGCGGAATGCGGGATGCTCACTTGCAATAGTAAGAGGAGACCTTTGCTAGATACGAAGGAGAAGGAAGTTCGTCTAGCATGATAGTGCTTCTCAGACGTCTTAAGGTCTATTATTTGACCGAGTAACGATTATTTTTGTTTGAATTCCACCTGATAAAATTATTTTAAGAGCTGATTTAGTAATAGAAATTCACTAATCGAATGTAATTCTGAATAAAATTGCATGTCTTATTAAGTAAAAAATTTTTCATGCAGGGATTGATTTCACAGAAATAATCAGAAGCACTCGGAATTCTCACCATTATTACTTAGGAACAAACGAAAAAAAAACACAAGCGCCGCCATGAATAACCATAAGAAATTGGAGAAACCATCAAAATATTGGCAGGAATAATCAGGAGCGCACGCAAGTTTTCCTGAATCAATATCAGTGAATCACATAAACAAAATTACGCTGGTGTCACCCTTATTACTGTCTATAACTCCGGTGGAACAGAATTTTCAGACAGGAAAAAGGCAAACCTACTGACACAAAATTTAAAAAAAGCCAGACTTGCAAGGCACACGGCAGCAGTAAACTGCCGGCTGACATTGAATCCAAAAAAGGATACCACGGATCTGGATCAAGATTCCAATCCAGGGCTTCCGCTCTACCGTAGTCTTCCAGAAATCTCCCAGCTGTGCGAACCGCATCGACCTCCAACAGGTTCACAGCGGCCGGTTGAATTATGTGGATAATTTAGGCCACTTAAGAAGGCGGGCCGCGACATATCAGTGCCGGCGCGGTTGTCTGTAATGCCCAAGTTTGACAGTCAAGTCGTGTTTTACAGCGTGTTTTCACCTAAGCTTACAAGTTTGACGTACCAAGAATGTCGAAATGTTATTTAAGTAACCATGCAGGTGGCAAATTAGGGAGCTGGCAAGTGCAACCTTTGCCACGTAAATAATTAAAAATAAGAACGATTAAGAACGATTCTCACCCCTCTTTACCCAATCTGGATTGCAGAACCTTTCTTGGTTAAATATTCTGACGTGTTTTCAAAAACTTTTTTTTTTAAATAATCACTTCACGAATGCATTTAAAACCGTTTCTTCTGGCGAGATTCTTTCCAGCTACTAAAGAAACTTTCATAATTAGCCTTTATAGGTTTTGTTTCGCTGATCGATTGCTAATAAAAATGATTTCAACTTTAGAAATTTAAATAACAATCTGTCATACTAAACACATACATAAATAAATACATGGTTTCTCAAAAATATAATTTAATAATTATTCTAAAATATTTATTTGTAATAATCGTACAATAAGTCATAAAATATATATTTAGATGCAATGAACACCAACTATTGTTATGAATACAATAAACTAAACAATTTTTTTAGATAAAATACTTTACTAGGATAACAGAGAAAGGGCATGATAAATATATTATTTGATTATATACAAATATTTTATAGCTACTAACTGTGTCTTGCACATAAAGTGTTCGTAATGTAGATTTGTAAGCATACGCCACAGTATTTCACAAAGTATTTTACTTTATTTTAAGATAAAAACTTAACTTTTATCGAATTCATCATTATATAATAATCTTAAAATCATACTGTAACATTTGAGGTACAAAGTAAATTATTTTTTTTTAATTAGTAAATTTTCTTCGCATCGTTTAGTAATCTTATTTAAGTCATTTTACTTCCATTGGACTTAAAATTTTAAAATGCTGGATATTTAAAGGACTTACTATTCTCAGGTTTCATTTTAAAACCTGTCGCGCTGAATTACTGTAAAGTATTTATTCCAAGGGCAATAACAATTATTCTTAGCGATATAGATATTTTTTTAAAAAAATTATCTTCTAAGCTGAGTTCGTAGTATTACAAAAGGGCAGGTTTTCCCGTCAACATAAAGTCCAGCAACTGTTATTTTATAAGTGATGGTAGCTGACACTTGGTGTTTTAAAGATGCAGAACTGTGAACGATCTAAACACCTGCCTCCGTTCAGAGAAAATAACATCTGTGAGACCCACAGAGAGTCAATTACGTGTCGTGGTAATGAGTTCCGGGAAGGACGAGAGAAAATAAAGAAAGGAAACTCGCTGCAGGACGTGGGTTCGCGCTTCGCACCACCGCGTGTAGTTTCAAGACAAAGAGCTTGATAGTTATCCCATGCCTCAGAGGGACAAGCGCGTGGCGATTACAAGTAATATGTAGAGGCGCGGAGGTTTAGTGCAGTCGGCCTCCGTGGCGCAGTCGACAACACACCGGGCTACGGTGCGGGGTCTCTGGGTTCGAATCCCGGGAAAAACATGGATGTAATTTGCGTTGTCCTAATCGCGTCTCCTTGACGCTAACCCACGCACCAACAACTACAACTACAGCAACTACACAACACAAAGACTCGGGTTGCAATATTTTCTATACAAAATATAAAATATGCTATTTTGTTTTTATTTTAATACCATATATATTCACTGTTACTATTTTAAATTAATATTTTATGTATGCAATCGATAGGTTTTGACGAGAGCTGACGATTGAAACTCAAACGAACGTCGTGGCTTCTCCGAGTCAAAAGTTATACTAAATGGAAATCTCGAAACGCAGAAAAATGACCTCAAAATGGCGGCGCTTCCCCCCTCCACCGCGCGCGATGCGTCACAGTCCTCACTTAGCGTGACTAATTCTTTGATCCTTTAGCTATCCAGTGTGTGTAATTAAATTTTGGATGGATATGATAGATATGTAGCTGCAACACCAAACTGTATCCCCCTGATTTTGTTATCATTCGTTTTTTTTTAATTGCCTCCCGCTATGGAAGCAATTTTGAAGACGATTTAACGTCCAAATAATTTATCAGAACAATCGCCCCCCGCCGAGGCGACCGGGTTTCGATTCCCGATGGGGTCGGACCCAGATTTTTCGCAAGTGGGAAACTTGGCGGACTTTGCCGTGGCATGCGGGGTTTTCTCGGGGTGCTCCCGTTTCCCCCACCAGTTCATTCCGTCGCTGCTCCATACCACGTCTCACCCCAAATCAAGTGTTCTCCAGGCTGGCCGGAACGACAGGTCTGTCCCTACTGGTAGGGCAGCCGGCTCCTGTGAGTGTCAGCCCCGTTACATCCATGCAGACCCTGCCTCAGGCAATAAAATCCACGTCGATTTTAATTGGATGTAAGTACCTGGAAAATTCGCTGATTCATCACGCGTTATGGTATAATCCAAACGCGCGTACATTTATATTGCTTCTTTGATTGGCTCACAAGTTTATCTGAATGACTATGAGCTGATGAAAAAGCTTCAACCATAGAAGTATCGAATCGCAAGCATCCTAGTTGGCAGATCTCGCAAATTATTGACCACTGAGCAGCTGGAATTGGCGCGAGTGAATTGTGGATTCAATCTTGGAGGACATCGAAACCGTGAGCTTTTCTGGTTCCCAATAATATGTCGTAACTGAGAAACTGTGTTCACTTGCCCCACATTCAATTTTGTACACAAAAGTTACATAAACATTTTGATGGTTACATGAGGTTAAATAAAACAGCTTCTCTAGACTTAAATTACAAAAAAATATATTAATTATTTCGAAGAATTCTATTTTGAAATAAAATAATACTAAAATATTAGCTTTGATAATTCAAATTTCTGATATTCGCACCGGCCTAGTTCTTTGATTGTTGAAGCTTCCTTTCTTTCTGCCTGTTCCTGGTACATCAGATCTCAGGAACTTTTTGTAGATTCCAACAAGTTGTTTGGCTTTTTTTAAAATCTTTTGCTGGGGGTAGGCAGATTTGTAAGTTTCCCAATAGGCTTGTGAGTATTTCTTGTAGCTTCAAAGTCCGGCTAGACGGTTGGTGACTCCTTGCACTTACAGAAGTAAAGGTTACGTCACTAAATCTTGTTGTGATTGGTTTGTTCATGGCCTGCTGTGAATCATTCTTTTCGCATCCATTGGTAAATCATGCTGTGGTGAGGATGATTGAATTCTTTGATAATTTCTTTGGCCCGGTTGACGATAGAACAGACGGCTATGAGCCAAATAAATCATAGGCACTACCTGTTGCAAAGTATGGTCTGCGAGTATTTGGAAGAAAAAAAATGAACACAGGTGAATCTCTACCACGTGACTACCGATTCGGTGCACATATCTCACACCTACGATGCCTTAAGAACATACTAACAGAAAAAACAGCCAACGCAGCTGCCGACCAAGGAAACTGCTTATATATGTAAAAAATAATTTTTTTTTCAGTCGAATCAACTAAAAAACTAAACAGTTAATTCTTAAATTAATTAACTCGGGGAATTCATTTTTTTTACACTTTATAATGAGTTTTTCACTTGCAAGAACATACAATTAAGTTAGCCTAGTTGGTATTTAAAAAAAAATATTCCGTTGCAATGTTCAACTCGACGAGTTAAAAATTGCATTGTTTTGCTGGTTTGGAAATGTAGTCGTATAATGTAAATATGTTATAAAGGAATATTGGTGTCTTGTTTTGATGTACCTACGTAGGTTATTAATTTTATTAAATTAGCTCATAACTGCATGCAGTTAGCCAGCTCATGGAGATAATTTAACAGAGATGATTGTACTCATTTAATCTTAAGAGTTCAAAATGCCCCCGAAACTTAGAACACGAAACTGTCGATACTGAACTATAATCGACCAGTAAGGACGAATGTACCCTGGTCATACGAGTGTCGGCTGGCGCCAAGGTGGAATGAGGTATTGCGATTCCACACCCCCCCCCCCCCCCCCTCCACCACAGCGCCACTCTGAACCCCCCCCCCCCCCGCGGGGAGCCTGTTAAAACACACAGCGGTGTTTGGGACGGCTCCAAGTCATCAGAATAAACCCGGAGCAAGGTCACGACATCACGACATCAGAGACGAGGAGGAGAAGGGTAAGGGGGGAGAGGGAACCGGTTCGCGACGACGGGTAAATACGTCGCGGGATAAATTACGCGACGACCGGCGTCGGTCCGAGGACGGCCTCGCGGCTCGGGCCGGAGTCCGTGGAACGGGATTACGACGTCCAGGGAATCCGGTTCAGTGCGGGGAAGACTGACTCGACGGAAAACCTGGGCGAGGGGAGCGAAGAGCCGCGAGGGGCGTGCCGTGATTTCTGGCTTGGTGCGATGCTGCGTACGACAATTTATCCCTTTGGGCATTCCATTTCCGGTACGACATACCATAATCATTGGGCGTACCAGAATAGTGAGTTAAAACCCTTACGCCTGACTTGGAAAGCGCTGGGGTGAAGCTAAGGGCGACATTGGCTTGCTCGTGACACGCTACTTCGCCTCTACGCGCCAGACAACCGAACCGGCTTGCGGTCTTCGCGCCGGTATCGGGCCTCTACGGTGACTTCAAGCGACGACCCTGCAAATTTAAAAAGGGAATATTGAAGATAAAGTCTAACCTGCACTTCCCTTCAACGTTTACAATACCATGTGCAAAATGTTTAACACAAAAAAAAAAATAAACGTGCAACGATGACATCATACTCATCCATCGGGCGTAACGAAATGTGCAACGTTTCTAGAATACAAGATGGCAACCGTAACGATATGTGCAACGGTGTTTTTTTAAATAATATTTTATATAAATTTTATTAATTAATTTTTTATGAATTTCAAATTTTTTTTCCGTTAGTCTAGCATTAAAATTACGGATTTTCAAGATGGCGATCATAACGAAAATTGCAACATTATGGAGTGGGACATTAGATTTAAAGAGGTGTAAAGTTCTGGAAAACCAAAAGGGGGATCCAAGATGGCGGATTCAAGATGGTGGACCCAAGATGGTGGATCCAAGATGGACGCCGGGGTTAATGTCAAGTTCAAATGTCAAGTTTAAGGTCAAAGGTCAAGGTAATCTAAGATGGCCGCCGTAACGTCACGATCCACAACTTGAACCCCAGCTTATAGCATCAGACCCTGCAGCCTGGGCTCAGAGCTCCATTTATATACTACTGACTATCAAAAAATGTAACTTCCGTTCCATTCAAGAATATTTTTTCCTACCAAATAACGTATGCCGAGAGCTAAGATGTTTACGCATCAAAAACATCGAGACAGTTGACTAAATTCCTTCTACGGAAATATTGGCTCTGTCTAGGCTTTTAACGATTCGCATCAGCTAATTTTGCTTGTTCTGCGTGCTTTGTAGTGATATTCCATACAACTAGTGTAAACTAGCAATGACGTATGTTCATGTATTTGATTAAATAAAAAAATATATATCATAAGTCTCGCCAGATTTTGAAGTGAAAATTCTTTACAGCCGGTGTGGGGGAATCGAGAACAGTGCGTAACGAAAAACGAAGTGTAACGATCAGGAATGGAGGGAAGGTGAAAAAGTGAATAACGAATAAGCGAAGGCAAATGACCGTAAGACACTTTAACGGTTTTTATTCGCAAATGTTTGTTAAAATTGTGAACTTCCAGTCTAAGCCTCCATCGTTTACTTGACTGAAGGAAAATTTATGCATCATAAGTATTTTTGTGTGTATCGTCTTAGCTCTCGGTATACGGAATTTGGTATAAATAATTCTGTGATGGAACGGTAGTGGCAAGGAACGGAATTGTGTGACCACGGTGCTGCCATCTGTGGCGGATGGCGCTACCCAAAGTTCATAAAGCCAAAGGAAAAATTTGTGGTATTACCTGTTAAAATAATTTTAACAAATTGGGAATATTTAAATAAAATTCATTGTCCAAAGCCAGGTTTTATTATTTTTTCCAAGACTTTTTGCTTTTATCCGGATCCGTTTCATTATGAGGTTTAAAATTTTGCTCTGAAAATCGAATGATTTTATAGTTGAAGTAGCTACTCTGGCAACAAATTCTAGCGGCGGGTGCGGAAACTACGTGTGATTCGAGTTAAGACATGTATTTGAAAAAAAAAACCAACTTTCTTTGTATATTCATCACGCTTGGCATTATTTAAAATAATACTACGTTAAATTCCGTGTGCTAGTTTCGAATTATAAGTGTATATGCAACATGAGAACACATGGATTTTCTTGTTATCGAGGTTAAATGTTGCATATCTCTGGCCAGTGATGATAGACTCGCTCAAATTTTTAGCTTTAAAATTACTTGCCGAAAAAACAGAGATAGCAGCAGCAGCAGCAGATCTTGATGACATTTTTACATTTCATTGCGCTCGAATACTTCTTCACACGTGTACGTGCGCAGTTGGGTGCTTGCACACCATCCATATTTGCATAATTACGCACATGCATACTTGCCCACTCGCATAATTCCGCGATTACATGCCTGTACACTTGCCTCAACGCTTGAACTGTGTATCCTACTTTTTTTTGGCAATGCGACATTTTTAGAGTTTATAACTGAACATCCGCCAAATTCACGTTGTTTTTTTTCGTTCCAGGTTAGACTTCAGAATCGTGTTTATAATCAAGTTGATGCTGAGTGTGTCCACTGGCTTGTGCTACATTTCTCTTTCTGTCAGGCTCGCGTGTATTCGATCACATGTTTTACACTGGCTTCTACACAGAAACAAAAATGTTCTGTACGCTTTGGAAACCACTTGCCAACGAAAAGGTTTGAAATACTACAAGAAAGATATTGTAACTTTTTACAACACATGGGTATGGTTTTACTTTGCATTCTTTTAACACGTATTTTGAGATAATACTGAGTAGTTCGTACGAAATTTGGAGCATAATTTTATATTTTTATTCGTGTTTTATTCAAGCATAATAATTTTATACTATAGAAAAGGTAATCGAAGATTACACAATTTGCCTATTTTATTATGCATATTTATATGCGCAGTTAATACTGCAAAGTTGTTCAGGAAAGGGTTTTCAAATAACTTTAACTACTGGAGGTACTGTGACAACACAAAGCTTAAATTCCCGGGTAAGAATCCGAACCCAGTTTTACTGTGAACACCATTTTTAGTAATACAGTTGTTTTCATGTAAATGTGCAAATTAAAAAAAAATATCTGTAATTTTACATGAATATTTTTGTTCTATTCCCCAAAAACCTAATTACAGTGTAACAACAAAATCCCTGAAGTCCCGTCTGGTTCACCAGGGCCCTGAACAACTTTTAATTGTCCGTTTTTTTATAGAAATAAATCAATATTCATAAGCTCGATCTCAGGACGTAATTGACTGAAAAATAGTCGTTTGGATTGGGAATGACAAACGACCGGAGAACTGAATATTAAATATCTGGCGTGGTGCGAAGGTCGAGCCTAATAGATTAAATTTTAGTGCCTGAAAATGTTAATTGAGGACAAGGAAAGATATCTCAGACGTAAGGTAGTTAGGGAAATGTGTTTAATCTAGATTCATTATAAACATCGAACGACTTTTAAAAGGACACTATCTATGTACATTATTTAAGGTACGAATGAAAAAAAAAACTGTTTTATGATTCACTGAAGAAAATGCCTTGACTCACTTTTAAGAAGTACATGTCTCAATAATAATTTTATTCGCTCGACTAGAGACAGGCAAAATTGGAGGATTCATTTCACGTGAGACTAAAATCACAATACTTTTAGCTTTTTGCTACTTCAGTGCTTGGGCCACAGTTTATCCGAAGGATTATGAGCCAATGCAAATTGAAATAAAATAAGCATTTAAGAGAAAACATCCCAGTTAAATGTTGTGGCGAGTCAGTAGCCAATGAGCAAGAGTAATTTGTCCAAGTACTTAGAATATCGTAAAGTCTATCCTAGAGGTAAGAGAAACCGCGAATTTTTTCAGTCCCTTCTCATTATTAGTACTTTTAAATAACTTTTGTTTACTAATAGTCAAAAACACTAAAAGTAGTAATAGGGTGTTATAAAATTTTAAATTCATTAATTGCGTTAGCCTTATTTAGTGGATTATATATTTTAATAACTATTATCCTAAAAACATAGTTAAGTGAAATTTCTATTATATAGGATTTGAAGTAGCTTATACATCAACATAAAAAAATACTTTAATAATGTCTTGAAAGTAATCGAGCATCACGACTTCGAAAACATTTTACAACTATAAGAATCTCACATACCATTATCTTTTTCGTAATAGCTTTTGCGAAATGTGTTTTCTTTAGTAAGAAGCATATAATGAAGCATAATGAAAGGAAATAAATCTTGAACCGTTATCTTAAAAACGTTATGCTGATCTTTTGTAAAAATTTATAATTAAAGAGATTATCAAAACACACAAACTTTGAATTGTTAATTGCAACACGTTCACAGATAACGTAAATATTATTTTTCTAACCTTGTATCTATAAACAGTTTAAAAAGATATTGATCTCATAAATTATTCTAGCTGCAGCTAGATTTACTAAAAATAATTCCTAAGCAATAAATAATAATTTAACACTGAAGTAAAGAGATAAGGGGTGACTATTAGCATTCATATTGCCTGCTTAATTTACCCATGAAAAAGCCTTCAATAAGCATCTGGCGAAGTCCTTTGACCTTGAACTTGGGCGTAAACTTTGAAATTTTCGTTACGGCCACCATATTGAAAATCCGTAAATATTATCCGATTTTAAAGGAAATTTTAAAAAAATAATAAAAATGTAATCAATAAAATTTTAATATAAACACCTCCGTAATTTTTAAAATCGTCCGCAATTTTAAAAATCTGTAATCATACGATTTGAACGGAATATTTTTAAAATTTATAAAAAATTATTGAAATAGATTTTGTTATATTGACAGGTGAACTTTGAACTTGACTTGACCTATGATCTGACATTGAACTTTATTTTTATTTACTTTTCCTTTTAAAATATTAATTACGGATTTTCAAGATGGTGGAAAATTAAAACATGTCGAAGATTTTTATATTAAAATTTTATTAATTATATTTTTTAATTTATTTTTTATTTTAATATTTACAGATTTTCAATAAGGCGGTGGTAACGAAAAGTGCAACGATGAAGCCCGATGTCAAGGTCAAGGTCAAAGGTCATCGCCAGAGGGTTATTGGAGGCTTTTCCATGGGGAATTTAAGCCTCAATAGGGACATTTTTGGGGAATAAAATGGGAAAACGGGAATTTTTCCTTAAAATAGTGACATTTCTAGGGATTTTGAATAATTTTGTGTCGTGTTTGAGTAATTTTGATGAAAGTTTGACACCAAAATGGCCGCTGTGACGTCACAATCCACACAACCCACAATCTTGAAGCCTCTCCCAGGAGCCACATTACATACAACTTATTGCTTATTATTTTTTGAAATAATCAAAATTTAAAAAAAAATGGTATTTGCGTTCACTTTTGAAACGAATAACTACTTTGTGAAGTTGGCCTTATTTAGCGGAATTTACACATACTTCCTCTTCAATTACATTGCTCTGATTTGCAAACGAAATATTTTTACGAACAATGTCTTAAACTTACTGTACGTAAATGATTCTAGTTACTCGTTTATCTTAAAGATTCGATAGAATCCAGGACCATAGAAGAAAGTGAACATAACTTATTGAAAAAAAAAATAATGGGTCAGGTATCTACTAACCTTCCCAGTAGTCGCACCAACTCTTCTTAAAATGGAAGTGTCTTGTTTGAAGCGCCGGCCCCAGAATTCGCAAATAAATCCCTCGTAAATACATCATGCGGCTTATGTGTTTAGGTATTTAGCGTTTTATATGACGGTAGTAGTAGTTTTGACACAATATGAAAAACTGGACGCCTTTACTGAATTTTCAAATGGAATCGCTCTTAAAATGTACTCCAAATCATCCGCAATATCCATAAACATTTTATTTTATACGGCAACATTCTTAGCAAACTCCTTACACGGAAAAAAGATTTTTTTTTGCGCATCTGGTTCGCTCGTCTACAGCAAATGAGCCGGTAAGAGCAAACGTCCTTTATTCCACCATAGACGTCGTACCAACAGCAACCAATGTAAGAAAATAACGGTCGTTTATATAACACTGAATTCTCAAGACGACACAGTCCAACTTGAAATTGTAAAACTGTAGGAAACAAATTTATTAGTAGGCTTCTTTTGTTAAATAAAGTTATCTTAAAAATATATGAAATTGGCCATAATTTGATTTTGAAGTGTTATTTTCTTTAATGCGTGAAAATTTAACAAGTCAAAACGTCATTTATATAGATAATAAAAAAACATCGGGATCTTCCATGCACATAAAGCCTGAGTCTTAAAATTTTTTTGGAACACTCCATTTCAAACACGGAAGGTGGAAATGCGAGCCGAAACGCAAGAAGTTGAAAGTTGTACGGTTCTTACGTAGCGTTTTTGCGTGTTGCGTAGTTTCTAAACAAGTTTTTAGAAACTTAGTTATTGAACATCTTTGCATCTTGCGTTTCTTTCGTTATTGCGTTTCTTGAGTAGTTTATAACTAGGCCATATGTATGGAAAAAAAGTTAAGTTTTTAAGTTATTAAAAAATAACTGAAAATTCGTCAAATGACAACTCGTGGCATAGCTGAAAAAACAAAGCTGAGTTTATATAGGCTTCAAATGGTATTATTTGTACAACAGTTGAATTTTATTAATGCATTAGATAAAAAACTAATTTACAACAATTAAAAAAGTTGTTATTAAGTTCACGTAAAAACACTGGTCTCTAAACATCCCCAAGGATCTTAGTAAATGTTGTGATATCTTCGTAATGGTAGTTTTAACTTCAAATGTGACAAAAACTCACGACAATTTATTTTGGAGTATAGCCTGTCGAAACCTCTGTAACTACTGGCATTACTTTACCTATGTATATTAAAAGACGGGAAATTTTGCAGATTTATTCCTCTAGGCTAAAATTCAAATACATATACCTTTGGGCTTCATTTTCTATTGGCTCATTGTTCATCTAGACGACTCTGGGCCAATGGGAAACCCTCAACAATAGAAATGAGACGACTCAAAGAGCCAGCAGCCAATGAAAGAGTATACAGAAGACTGTGTAGTCTATCCTGTAAAAATGTTCAAATAAGCTGGAAAACACTATATATCGACAGTATGCCCCCTCAAAAATTCCGGCACATTTCGATGATCGGTTGCGCTTAACAAGACACGAGCTGTTTAATATATCATCGCCTATGATCACCTCAGGTTTGTAAAAATATAGTGATTTATAGGGGCTGGTATTTTTCTAAAAAAAAAAAAAAAAAAAAAAACCCTGAACTCTCATTAGTCTGCAGTTATGTATGCCCGCTCCGGAGTATTTTTTTCTTCCTTCCTTGTAATTGCCGGCCGTCTGCGAGAGAAGTCAATTGACGACTTATTTGGGCAGGGCCAATCGGGATTCTTTTTTTTTTTATTATTTCCACTCGAACTCGCTGTGATCCTTGTGCTGACAGTAGTCGTGCGTCTGAGAGAAAACTCAAACCAATCGCGAAACACACAGATGATGCTATTGTGTTTTAACGTCAAAAAAAATAACATTCGAAATTTTTCCTGCAAAAAATACATGCATCTACTTGTACAGTGACACACGTTATAGACCGGCGACTTGTTCTGCATCGTAAATCCGATATTTCTACTTGATAAAGATTACACAAAGCTATATTCATAATTGTTTTTGACGTGACAACGTCTAATAAATTGAAGAAAGCCGGCTGCAGCACGAAAAAGTGTCCCGTTACGCACATTGTCCCGTTACGCTGTATCCCGTTACGCTCATTGTACGCTTGCGTCGCTTCTATCTCTCTTCCACTCTTTTGTTACAACCATCGATTTTACTTTTTCGAGGCGAATTAAACTTGAAACACTCCCATTAGTTTCCAACTTTTCCTATCATCGTCCTATCCTTAACAGAATATCACAGATTGGTATAAGTTAAATAGCAAACATGTATAAAAGTTATAGTCAAAATAATCTCTTCGTTAAAGTAGTAAACATATTTGAATTATTGAGTGCAAATAAAAGTAAATTTATTAATTAAATTGTAGATTTCATTTAAATCCTTCTTTGTATCCATACAAAATAGTGATAATTCAATAAAAATGATTCAATTTTATTCATAAAAGTATGCAATCATTTCATCAATGTTTTGTTATGACGTTTTCACGTTAAACTATCGTCCGTAAACCGACTTTACAGACAACCAATTTTTGTTGTTTGTTTTTGGGAAGTTTAATAACTACAGTCAAAATAACTGGTGAAATATTATTAAAATTGTATGACAACTGAAACAAAATTATATACTTTATTGGCCCAATACTTTTTTTTAAAGAAATTTGCGGAAAAAACTGGTAAGAATAGGTTGGTTCTTCGTGAACCAACGAAATTCTTCGCAAGTTAACGAAGACTACGTAGACTTACTTTAAACATGATTCCTTGAGAATCGTATATATTTTTTCGAATCCTCAAAAAAATCGTTCAGTTTACAGTAAAAACTCTCTTCTTTCTTGCAACACAGGAAAAAAAATTGCCTGTACATGAACAAAAGATTCTTTTGGAAACCAGTTGCTAAGAAATATTTTGAAATACCAAAACAGAGATATTGTAAATTTTCACAAAACACGGCTACAGTTATTTTGCATGTAGGCCTATTAAATACATTTTTTTAAAGATAATACTGAGTCTTCCTTACGATTATTAGCGCATACTTTTATATTTCAATTGAAGTTTCATTCAAGCATAATTTTTTAAACCATGGAAAAAATAATCGAATAATCAATAATCGGAAATGATTTTGTTTTCTTATGCTTATTAATGTGCGAAGTTAACACTGGAAAGTTATTCAGGGAACGGTTTACAAATAACTTTAACTATCGGAGCTGCTGGGACAACACACACATTATGTGCCTATCCCAGTATGACTGCGAAAACTATTTTGTAGTGATACAGTTGTTTTCATGTAAACAAACAAATTTACGAATAACTTTAATTTTACAATAATATTTTTGTTCAATTTACAAAAAAATAAATGTAATAAAATGCAAGTTACCAAGTAAAAAACGGAATTCAGATGTTACATGTTAAAGAGGTGACTGAGTACAGTTTTATAAAAGGAAAGCAAGAATAATAAAAGCAAACGCCAAAAGGAATATTCAGCAGCCGCACGTTCATTGGCGGAAGTAACTAGCACGTGGTATGAGTTTCAAACGAAACGAACCCCTGCCGTGTGACGCAGTTGGCCACGTGATTGGATCCGCAGTTTCCATCGCCGAGCCGATAAGACCAAAGAGGTGTGTGGCTATGTCCTAAATCATCCCGTTGTCTGACGCGAATCTTTTTGCCTTTGACAGCCTTCGCAATTAATCTGCAGGATATCAGATACAAACTAGTGTTCTGTTTCCTTTAACACACGCGTGACCGTCGATTGTTATCTTGACGAAATGCGCAGCAACTCAAAATCAATCTTCTTCTAACTTTACTCCACCGGATAAATTAAATTTCTCCTACCCCTCCCCCCGGCCTGCTCCATCCCACACACACACACACACACACACACACACACACACAATGAATGGTAAGGTAACCTGCCCTCAACAAAACACGGGTGTCTGTTTACATACTATTTAATTAATACTCGCTTCTAATTCGAATGAAATAATAAATTCCTCAGAGAATATTAGTACCCTTTTGCGTTTCGAGCTTCGGAGATTTCCATCTTCATTCGTGTTTATACCCTACGCCATAATAGTTCTATATTTCGAAATCTTTTTTTGTGACTTCTACGGCGCTCATTTCGCAGTAGACTTTTCTCTCGTAAATGAGAAACGTTATGTAGCCGTAACCTGGGATGCCACATAAATATCCGTACTAGTCCAAATTCAGAGAGTCAAGATATCGACAGCTTAGTTAAATTGTAGTATTAGAAATTTTTTTTGGATGGAATTCCGGATATTATTAATGAAAGGCTGCTACAATAATTTTCCCCTGTTAAGTTATTGGCATTTAGTATTGAATTCATTTTTGGAAATGACAACTGTAATAATACTGTTAATAGACACTGTGTTATGGTTTTTTGAAAATCTCTTAATTGTAATGATCTCTCCCTTAATGAAAGTAAATTATAATTATCTTAACGATAAATAATCGTTGTAGCAAAAACAAATTTTGAAAACAACAAAACATTTTATATTTCTACGATCTGATGTATGGAATACATTGCTATAACTTTTTCATTTTTTTTTTTTTGTAATTTCTTTGAAGTAGGTACACATATACAAAGCATCTCTCGCTAACTTTTTCTTTCTCTCTATATATCTCTCTCTATTAATCTCACTATATTTCTCTATATAAAATATCTATACATCTCCTCTTCCCTCTATATCTCTCTCTATCTCCATCCCTCCACACTATCTCTCTGCATACCTCTATATATCTATATATCCCTCGCTCTATTTTCTCCCTCCTTAAAGTGGAGACGAAATTGCGTAAGTCGTTATTAGGTACATAGAGCCTGACGACGTTCTAATGCTGTGTTTCACTTATTTAACAGCTACTTAAGTATTATATTACTTAAATTAAAAGTTAACTGTTGTAAACATTTTGCTATTTTAAGTTTCAATACTTATCGTGATCATTTTTATTATGCTTATTTTGTATTGGAAGGGCTTCAATATTTCAAACATACCTATTTGAGTACTTGCGTCATATTAAATGTATACCTTCATGCTTGTTGAAGCATTTTTGGATTAACGTATATATGTATTTATATGAGTGTATACATACTCAAATGTGTAATCCTAAATATGAATGTACAAATATGGGTGAATAAGACAGTTCGTTGTGATAAAAATAGAAAAAAAGAGTGCATGTTTTACGGTAACTATAAAAAAATAGGATAAATATAAATTTTGTTAATTCGGGTCATATGTATGCTCAAACAAAATTTCATTTAGCTAGGTTGCACAGTTTAGGCATGGTTTAGAAAAAATGAGAATACCCCATGTATAACATAAATATGTGACTTGATGTAAGTTTTTGGACATACGCCATTGATAAGAACGTTTTCTGTTGAAGAAAAACTAATAAATAAAATAAATAAAAATACAGAAGAAAGACAAAAAACACACAAAATTAAGCAAACAATTGCTGTTGTCAACAAGAATATAAACACCACAAAATATTCCGAAACAGAAATAACTTACATCAAGTCATGCACTCCCATTGCACAAATCTTTTAAAGATAACATAAATATGTGCTTTCATTGTATAGCTATTATAATAGTACGTATCATCAATATATATATATATATATATATATATATACAATAAGAACTCAAAGGTATTTATCAATTTTTTGCTAACATCGCGCAGTTAATTTATATAACTTTGGTATCATTATGTAGATAATTTTTATTTTTCATACAAAAATAGTTCTAGTTATAATATTTTATTACTGAATTATTTATATTCAACATCTATATAATTATTGAATATTTTTTTGTCTGTCTGTTTGTTCGAGTATCGCGCAAAAATAATTGAACCGATGTTTATGAGCTTTTTGTTTTTAAAAGCTTATGACTAGAATTAAAAACTGTATATATTTTTTATTATATATTTTATCTCGCTACGATGACCGGGGCTGGAGATATAACAAAAAAAAAACGTATTTTTTATAACCAAGTGCAACCAATGTAAAGTGAGTTCCCATTTATACCAACACCCACTTATACCAATACTACTAAGCCCCATATACATAATCTAATTTATTTATATTTTTTACAATCAATAACAATTTCACGTTTGATTGAAAATTTTTATTAATAATCTAATAATCAAACAAAAAATCACCGAGCGATTATTCGCAAGGGAAGACACACTAGTTTCATTATATTATTATACATATAATGTCAGTATTCCAATCTTTAAAAATATTCACTTTTTACCGATTAACAATACGAAATTTGCCTGTGATTTCTCTGTAACCACTTTAAAAAATTACGTCGCTAAACAATTTTCAAAATATAATTAATTTTAGTGGTTTTGTGTCGTATATGCATTAATAAAAGCCATGGACAGCGGTGTTTTTAATGTAGTTAGTTTACACGCAGTCTCTGCATGCTTTGTTAAACGTTATGGCATGAAAAATACTAAAAACTATTCTATTAGAATGAAAGCAGGAAGAAAATTAGCTAATTTGGGTCCAATTACCCGGCACTGTGGTTAAAAACCCACGCGCGGATAAGATCTTTAAGCTGCGTCTTTCTTTTTTTATCTAGATAATGATATCTTAACGGTGTCCCGGTCGACAACTCCCAAGGTAGAGAGATGTCGACAGCTTTCAGTGCCCCGCAATTATCAATGAGTGCAGCCTGTAATTAACGCGTTTAAGTCACGGCAGCGACTCGTAAAGTAGCTGCTGAGCGCAGACGCCAGGACGAACTGGAGCGTATTGCTTGATTATCGTTCAGCGACGACCTCAGTGGCCGAGGTCACTAAGGCTCACATGTCTGCGGCCTCTTGAGGACTCAGGATCCGCACGCTGTAGTTGTTGGCTCGCTTTTAACTACACAGTCTTGGCTTTGAATATATATACTGTATAGAAATCGCCAGCCCAACTTAAAATTTCTAATACGGTTTTGAGGTAGTTGGTTAATTCACCGCCGCAATCGCCACCATCTCTAGGGCATCGACTTGTGGTGGTCCCTAGCGGACAAGTGTCGGAACTCTTCCAACACCCCTTCCCCCTCCCGATGAACGAACTTGAGCTGCAGTGAATGATGGGTGGGGGGTGCGGGGAATGACAGCGGGCGACAGTGCTGCGCTCTAACGTGTAAATAACAACTAAGACGATACAGGGCGTTACGGCAGCGCCCTGCAGCGGTGAAGTTCCCAAACTGCTCATTATACGCTTCTGAAAAACGTAGAGTAAATCCTATCCACTCGCGACTGCTATACAGTATATAAATATATTAAAAGGTCTTGGAGACCCAGGTTGAAATTTTAGTTTCCTAATCGTTTCGCCGTTAGGCTGGTGACGTATTAGCCTGCGTTAATAACGTTCAATTACCAACTTGCCTTAAAATAAATGTGTGTTGCATTTACGTATCTGACGTACCCTTGATGGTTTGCCCGCCAATACCTATCGGCTTTGGTAAGAAGGGGTTATAGGTTCGCAACCCACGAACACAGAAGAAAAATTGTAGTTTTACAAAATATATCTTTGGAAAAGAGTTGCCAAGAAATATTTTGCAATACCGCAAGGAAACATAAAATGATAAATCTGTACAACACATTGCAGTGGATTTTTTTTTGCATATATGAAATACTTTATTTTTGGAAACAATGCTGATCATTTATTGTCGCAATTACGGAAATTAGCGTATAATTTAAAATTTATGTTGATGTTTTATACAAGCATACTTTTTTAAACATGGAAAGGATAATCAAAAATTTCATTTATTAGACTTTAATTTGTTTTATTATGCTTATTAATGTGCCTGGTTAATACTGGAAAGCTATTAGGGAACGATTTGCAAATAACTTGAAATAATGTAAGAACTGGGACAAAACAAAGCTTAAGTGGCCGTGAAAGAATCCAAACCCCCTTTATTACAGGCAAGATGAATTTTTTTTAGCGATAGAGTTTCTTTTATGTAAACGTACAAATTTACAAATACCTGTAATTTTACATGATTATTTCAAATTGCATTTATAGGTATCCAGTGCAAGGCAATTGCGCGGGTGAACAATGAAAGCAAATATTTTTAAAGCGAAACCACATTGAACAGTTCTCATAACATCAGACACACACGCATGCCGAACTGTGCAGTCATCTTGATGTCACACCAGGAAAAATTATGTGACATGTTTTTTAGAAAAGGCCTTAGATATAATTCTTCCCTCACTCTTTATTTTGCATTTATGTCTGCCCAGTCTCCAACGAACTCACTCTGGACAAAACGTAAAGCCATTCACAAAATAAAAAAGACATGAACAGACTTAATTCATGCACGCAGAAATTCTTAATGCGCCTTCAACATGCCTTCATTGCGTGCAGTGTTTTTTTTTATCCGAACGATCATAAATAAATATTTGTTCATGTTGTCGGTAAGTAAAAAAGCGACTAATTTTTTATTGAAAACTAAGTTATGTTTCTATAAAGATGGGTGAATGTTTTTGCGTAGTATTATATGCAAATATGTGGTAAGATTACCGAAATAATTATTTTCTAAAGTATACAGGTAAGAATAATGGCTAAAATTAATTTAAACGTTAACTGCTAGCTGATCTGTTGTTTACATCTTTGTTTAACAAGACTCGCTTCATTGTGGTATCTTTACGACTTTTGCTAGGAAACTTCATTCAAGATTTTCTAGCATTTGTACTCATACAGTTATGGTTAATTTTGCTACCCAAATCCTAACCAGATTGGTTTAATCATTAGCACAAACACTCTATACTATACTTCCTCCACTTTACAAAGCAATATATATTATTATTATTATTAAATACTCCCAGACTGTAACTCATCAAGAACCCGTTATCCACTTGAGTAAGTAACCACTCAGACGCAGTAAGGACTACTGGTCTCCTACATTCAGGTCGGCCACACTAGAGTTGATGGGAATATTATACGGCACGATCTTAAGTCATTAAAGAGGAAAGTTAGTACGAAATATTTCATGAACGGTGTTTTTTTTTTAATTCCGTAGGATAATCTCTCAGATGTAGCCGACCTCCACATCAAAGGTGTCTGATGACGCAGCCAATTTCAGTGCAAGGGATCCTGGGTTCGAATCCTTATAAGTCATGGATGTCTGTGGCATTATTTTTATATAATATACAATTTATAATCCATAGCAGCATAAAATCCCATTACTTGCAAGCAGTTTGCGTTGCAGAGCGTTTGAAGCACACATTTTTACAGGAATATTTTGAATGTATTTGAAATCAGTCTTCACACAGAAAGATGAAATATGTCTACCTACTTGTTTGATGTCTATTTTCATGACAGCTGGAATGTTTTAAACAGTAATTTAAAGCCTTTCAACATAGCAAAATGGTAATATTTGCAATACTTTGGCTCAGAGAGATGTATAGAAATCGAAGAAAATTAGTTTCAAACGATTTTAGGCCATAACTATTTTCTATCGTTTTATTTTTAAAATTTGACTTTATAAAAGCATAATATATAATTTGATGAAATTCC
Organism: Bacillus rossius redtenbacheri; assembly: GCF_032445375.1. NCBI lineage: Eukaryota > Metazoa > Arthropoda > Insecta > Phasmatodea > Bacillidae > Bacillus > Bacillus rossius. The sequence goes on from NC_086342.1 coordinate 22,513,385, forward strand.
CTAAGTTAATAATGACTGACTGTTATAAAATGTTAACAGTGTGAAGTCATCAGCGTTCCGTATGAAAAATTATTTTATTTTAATTACCACAACTGAAATATTATAACTAGCGACCGGAAAAATTCGCAGTTTCGATTACCTTCAGGGTGGACTAGTCAGTCTGTTGTATACTAGGGTGAATAACGCCATTTTATCGGTTACTGACTTGTGAGGCTTCAGATTGGTTTGCCTCTGATCTTGACCCATAGTCGTCCGAAAAATAAAGAACCAATAGCAAAATAAGCTCAAAGATATATATATATATATATGTGTGTGTGTGTGTGTGTGTGTGTGTGTGTGTGTTGAACATGGCGAAATATCAGCAAATTTTTCTTGTATTTAATTATAACCAATATAAACTATGTTATGTCCTTTGAACATTTCTAAATGTATTATCTTTGTTTTAATGAGGGCAAATATGTCATATTAAACCATACAACAATTGTTATGGCATGAAAACTGTTGACACAAACTTGGTTTCTTTCATTCTGTACTTCTCCCCATTAAGAACTTCCAACAAAATTTCTTCTAAATATGCGGATGGGGTCCCCCATTGAACTTTGTTTCACACTTTATAACATTAAAACTATAGTTCCTCTACTAGTCGAATAGATACACGCAATGCAACGAAAATACTGCACACACATTCTCTGCCTTACGCTTAGAGGTGACTAGGCACCTGATGAGGATGATAGATTTTTGAAAGTAGATCTAGAGTTGATTAGTAACGTTCTTTGCATGATTGTTTTCAATGTTGCATTCATTCAAAGAAGGCGTTAAAGTATAACACCTTTTGGCTAAATCATTTACTAAAAATCTTCCAAAAAGTCACTTTAATATACGGGCCTAATTACAGCAGTTCCAAAGTTCATGAAGTGGTTTAAAACGTCTACGAACGAACAACAAAATACCTGGTGCCATTATTAAAACTACAGTAATTCACGCCGCATTAACCAAATAATTCCTCTATCAGTCTGTTAAAGTCCAATGACGGGAACAGATTTCAGTTCCTGAAACGTCTTAACTATTTTACTGTATTTTGAAAGCCTACTGTGTTCACCTGTGCTGTCGTCGTGTTTTCAGAATACATGTCTCTGTATTGTCTGTTTAGTATTATCGCTGGGTTTCTCTGTCTGGCGCTGTGTTGTTTAAAGTTGTTCTTAGTCTGTATTTACTGCTGTTTTTGTCTCGTCGTGTCATCCCACCGTATTCGTTGTTCGGTGGGATCTAATTTCTTGTACGGAATGCTCTTTGCTGCCTTTACATTTTAACATCGACTGATTTTGGCTTGTTTTTTTCTGTGTTATTGACGTGACAACGTCTAATAAATCTATGAACGCCGGCTGCACGCACAAAAAAGTGTTCCGTTACGCAAATTGTTCCGTTTCGCTGTGTCCCGTTACGCTGTCGGCGAGTGCAGTAATAATAGGTTATGTTACAATTGACTACAAAATTTTGGTGATTCATATCATTGATGATAGATATTTGATTACACTTTATTTATATGAAAACTTGTGCATAATTATATTTAAACTTTAAAGCTAAATGACAGTTTTTAAAATTAATTACAAGTCATCTACACGTGAACTGTTTCGTCGACTGTTTATAAAGTGAAGGGAAAAGTTAATGTGGTTTTCATTGCTTCTTACAACAACAATTTTGGCAATAAAGGTTAATTATTCTTGCATTTTAAAAATCTGATTACTAGTATAATTTCAAGTATTTATTCTTTTATTATTAAAATTAAAATGATTCAATTGTATTCATAAAAGTATGCAATAATTTGATCAATGTTTTGTTATGACGTCACGTTAAACTATCGTCCGTAAACTGACTTTACAGACAACCAATTTTTCTTTTGTGTTCATCTTTCTTTGTACTTTCTTCGTGTTCTCTCGACGGCACACTGTGAAAGCCAGCAAACGTCGTGTGTCTTAAAATGATTATTTAATTGCTGGAATTGTTTCACCAGTCGCGGGATACGCGGGAAAGATGAGTTAAGTAAACACCTGTGGGGCGCTAGATGATGCAACAGGTGGTCCGGCGGGAGCGATACCTCCTCCCCTCTCCCGGCAGTTCCGGCCGGTAGCGCGGGTCGTGGTTTACCGTTACTGACAGCCGCGCCTCGACGGCAGGCGACGCCCCGGGTGGCGGTCGCTCTAGCGGGGATCTCGAACGATCAGCGAGCGCGATCCCGAGGTCTCGCTAGACACTTCCCGCAGGTTGGGGAGGGGAGAAGGTAGCTGGGGGGGAGGACAGGTATGCTGAAGCACCTCAGATGTCCCCCACCCTCTCCCCTTCCACGGCCACGCCCCCCTGAAGGCGCGATTGGCGGGGCGCCCGGGAGGTGATAAGAGGTGGGGCAGGCAGGGACCGGCGGGTGCGTGCTGTATAAAAGGAGGCGTCCGGACGACTTCCAGGCACCACTCGAGTCGCATCTCCCTAGCGAGTACTGGCACCACCCAGCAGCGCTAGACGACATCGCATCATGAGGACCTTGGTGAGTAGCGCGGTCCCCGTGCCCCGTGCTCTTCCCGTGTCTCACTGGCCCCTGGGTGGGTAGGCAACACGGCACGAGACGTTCCCCTCGGTGATAGGCAACAAGCGTTGCGACTCTCAGATCTCTCCACGCACTCAAGCACCGGAGAAACACCCATCTATGAACACGCAAATTTTTTATATATTTATCTATTGCCTGAAACCAGCATTCACCCAAAAATTATAAAGTTCTTAACAAATTTTGTAGAAATGATGGCTAAACATTTAATTAAATAGGTTTTAAATTAGTGGCCACGTTTAAAAAAGTTTCACTTAACTAACGCAATAATTCTCACATGAAGAAAAGACTATTGCAGCGTACTGTCAAAACGTTCGTTAACGATACTTACGCCATTAGCTGTAAAAAGAAAAAAAAGGATAAAGACTTTTCATTGTGGAGTATGTGGCTAGTTTTATTATTTAAAACATTTAATAGTTTTCCTTGGGTAAAATTTCAGTGTATATCTTAGAATTATTTTTATGTGCGATGCTCACGATGTATTCTTAAATACCATATTAACACTCGAGATTTTTATGTATGGATAGGAATGTGAAATGTAAGTATGTATGTTTAGGATACTACGTGACCAATTTACATGAAAAGAAAACTAATTCAAAGCAAGGTACTAACCTGAGTTACACGGGACTTTCTCGAATGGGCTGAGAATCAAATATTATTTTTTATTAGAAAAAAGTACTTACGGTTGATTCACGTTGAAATGCGCATTTATTCAGGAGCCACAGTTACAGATCTACCTTTTGTAACCTTACGACGCAATTCCAAACCTTATCCCGCGCATGAGCAGAGCAAGGCGAAAATCGAAAAAGACTAAATTTCGATTTCTAATAACGTTCGTTACGTCGGAAAAAATTATTTTTCATACATTTTGCAAACAAAACACACAGTGTATAATTGGTATCGTTGTAAATTTTTTTCCACATACATTCTAAAAAAAACTCTACAATCCAATTCAGATAAATGGCCAAAAAAGTCCAAGATAGTGTTTTTTAGTAATTGATTTCGTAATAGGTTCAATTTCCGACCAAATCAAGGATTTTTCACTTGTATAAGATTATCCTTTCCAATGTTGGTACTAAGTGTCACGCTGTCTCTTCAACTACAGACTGCAGAAGACGACAACCGACCATGACGGTATCATCTCGCCTGGTCACAACGTGGCCACATTATCCCAACCTCCGTGTTGGTGACCCCAATCATCATCATCATCATCAAACTCATTATCATTATAATCGCCATCGTCATAATAACAAATGTTTCAGGCTATCCTAAAAAAGAACTGATTAATAGAGACAGGAAAAATTTGTGGAATCATTTCACGATGGACTAAAATCAAAATACGTTTAGCTTTTTGCTGCTTCAGTGATTGGGCCACAGTTTATCTGAAGGACCATGAGAAAGTGGATGTCCGAATCAGTATCCAATGAGATTTGCTGAGTACATGGAAAATATCGGAGTCTATCCTAGAGGTAATTGAAACCGCGAATTTTTCCAGTCGCTAGGTACTGATTAAAATTATTTTGCGTCTGTTGAAAATTATATTCGTACCATCTAAACACCCCAAAAAAATTCACGTCTCCATAATTGTGTCTTGAAGTTTACAAAACTTTATAGCTAGCTTTACAATTTTAGAGACGCTCTCCGAAAACCTAACTGAGTATCGCCGCTCACATTTCAGGAGTTGCTCTAATGTGATGGAAATTCTACGAATTAGTTCACTGCCTCACCCATAGTTGTAAAGTGGCATCTGTAAGAACACCTGTATTTCGCTATTACATCTCGTGTCAAGATAATTCACAAATCACTGTAGCTTTTTTCTTGTCTTTGGGGCGAAATGTGGGCGCGCAGCATTATGGTACCCACATTCTCATTGGACCCCTCTAGTGAGAGAGAACACCTCTCACCGACCACAGACAATGACTAATGACTATAATAAAAAAGGCTACATTGTTTTGTGAAACACCTTAACATGAAATGTATTCGTATATCTAGGCATATGATACGGGTGCCTTGCTCATGTGACTCAAAACCTCCAGAAATGATAGCACCTCAAAGTCATATTAAAATGTACACAAAATCTTTATAATCTTAAAACGACTATCATTGGCAGCAAAATAAATACAAAAAAAAATCTGTTATTCATGGTGGGTATTTGATAGTCAACAATATCTTTTTTTTTTTAATTATTAGGGACAGGTAGTGTTCCATGCAACTGGTAGATGTCTGCAAGAGAAACCATTGCCTTATTTGGCAGTGCCGTTCGGGACACTTTGCCTCCGCACAGAATGGCTGTGATGAGTGAGTTGACAGTAAGACATGTGTCTGAGAGAAACACAAACAATCAAGAAACACAGACGATGCCTCGAGAGAGCAGCATTTTTTTTGTTTTTGTAAATTCAACAGAAATATTAAAGTAAAATTACAGATAATTGTCAGTTTTTATATTTACATGAAAACAACGGTATCGCTACAATTTTGTGACCGCAGTAATACTGGGTTCGGATTGTTACCCGAGCATTTATGCTTTGTGTTGCCGCAGTACCTCCAATAGTTAAAGTTATTTGTAAACCTTTCCCTAAATAGTTTTCCAGTATCAACTGCGCACATTAATAAGCACAATAAAACGAAGTAAATTCTAATTATTGAATATTCTATTATTTTTCCATAGTTTTAAATAATTATGCTTGAATGAAACATCAGTTAAAATATAAAATTTTGTGCCAATTTTTGTAAAACGTATTTCATATATGCAAAAAAAAACCATAGCCACGTGTTGTACAGATTTATAATATCTTTCTTGTAGTATTACAAAGTGTTTCTTGGCAACAGTTTTTCAAAGGAATCTTTTGTAAAAGTTCAGAAACTTTTTTTTTTCGGTGTGTTATTCTAGCATATAGTTAGTCTCGAAAAACATTCGCATTATCTTCACATGCGAAGAGTGCTAACGATACGAAAATAAAGAAAGATTTATGATTTTAATGTCTGACATTACGGATGTAAACCACTCCGAGGGCTTCTGAGGCTCGTGGCGGAAATGCACAAAGTAACAAGCTAATGACAGTTTTCATCGTCCGCTTTCGGAGAAGCAATTTTTCAACGTCCTATTATGGTAACGAGACGACACAAAAGTGCCGAACAATTTGTTCAAGTCGGCACGTGGTTTGCTCTTGAAATATTGACATGAATATTCGATAAGCGAACATTTGTTATTTTTTTTTTTTAATCCCGTCAACTACTCAAGACGGTCGTAACTACGCAGACGCTCAGCTCGTGAAAAAAGGCTACTTATCATCTATTAGTAATAAATCTGCGTGTGTCCGTTCATTTGTGGGCTGCACGTCACACGAGTTTGTAGACGCTACAGCGTTCTGAGAACGTGTTCTATAGCCTGTTAATGAATCGCTGATACGTTTCATAAACTCCGTAACGGAAGTTTTGCGCAAGTGAAATTATATGTCCAATACTTCACAATGCCAAGTGAAGCTCCGAGATTGAATTGCAAAAGAGTGTAGTAATTCGAAAAATAAATATAACTTGAGAAAAAAAACAAGAGCAAATGTAAACAATCTTCAATGGGCTCTCCTACGTCACATACTCAGCCCGCTTAGTTAGGGCGATAAGGACTTCAGACAGCCGAGGGATCTACTATGATCTACAGTTTGGAAAGTCGACTTGCAATTCACATGGCTATTAATCCTCAACTTATGAAGAGGGCCGCCTATATTGCGCCAGTTTTCGTCTGCAAGGCGAGATAGTGCTCACATACACATACAATGACTCCAAGGCTCTGAATTGACCTAATGTCTGAACGACTATGCTTTCCAAATAGGGTACCGCACTTCTGATACCAATAAAATATTCTAATAAACACCCATTAAAGTCATTTTACCGTCAAAAAAAGTGTTATATTGATTAAACTGGATAGTATACCAACCATTAAAATCTAAAATTCTAGAATAAAACATTCTCGTGAATAGAACCAATCAAATTAACCTAAGAAGTCTTGAATCAAGGAATTTTAATCAATGTACTTGTGAAAAATATTATTTTAACGAATGAGAAAATGTAGCTCAACTATTCATAATGATTAAAAAATATACTTTAAAAGATTAATTTAAATTATTTATTAATAGGGTTGTAACAAAAAATAATTTATGTCAAATATATCAAAGATAACTGGAATGGAAATATAAAGTCAAAAAAAGATAAATTAAAATAGGCTTTATGAAAACTTAAAGCAATTATATAATATTATTAAGGACTAAAGTTAATATGTTGTTAGCTTAAGTAGTTAAAATAGAAAATGTCTGACCTGCAGGCAGTAAGTACTGTTTTCGCTGGTGGCTCTGGCCCTAGCTCGCCCCGGCTACCTCGGCTACCCCTACTCGCTCTAGCAGTTATAATAATAATGATGTGTGTGCTCTACCTGCAGGCAGTACTGTTGTCGCTGGTGGCTCTGGCCCTAGCTCGCCACGGCTACCTCGGCTACCCCTACTCGCTCTAGCAGTTATAATAGTAATGACGTGTGTGCTCTACCTGCAGGCAGTACTGTTGTAGCTGGTGGCTCTGGCCCTAGCTCGCCCCGGCTACCTCGGCTACCCCTACTCGCTCTAGCAGTTATAATAATAATGATGTGTGTGCTCTACCTGCAGGCAGTACTGTTGTCGCTGGTGGCTCTGGCCCTAGCTCGCCACGGCTACCTCGGCTACCCCTACTCGCTCTAGCAGTTATAATAGTAATGACGTGTGTGCTCTACCTGCAGGCAGTACTGTTGTAGCTGGTGGCTCTGGCCCTAGCTCGCCCCGGCTACCTCGGCTACCCCTACTCGCTCTAGCAGTTATAATAGTAATGATGTGTGTGCTCTACCTGCAGGCAGTACTGTTGTCGCTGGTGGCTCTGGCCCTAGCTCGCCCCGGCTACCTCGGCTACCCCTACTCGCTCTAGCAGTTATAATAGTAATGATGTGTGTGCTCTACCTGCAGGCAGTACTGTTGTCGCTGGTGGCTCTGGCCCTAGCTCGCCCCGGCTACCTCGGCTACCCCTACTCGCTCTAGCAGTTATAATAGTAATGATGTGTGTGCTCCACCTGCAGGCAGTACTGTTGTCGCTGGTGGCTCTGGCCCTAGCTCGCCCCGGCTACCTCGGCTACCCCTACTCGCTCTAGCAGTTATAATAGTAATGATGTGTGTGCTCTACCTGCAGGCAGTACTGTTGTCGCTGGTGGCTCTGGCCCTAGCTCGCCCCGGCTACCTCGGCTACCCCTACTCGCTCTAGCAGTTATAATAGTAATGATGTATGTGCTCTACCTGCAGGCAGTACTGTTGTCGCTGGTGGCTCTGGCCCTAGCTCGCCCCGGCTACCTCGGCTACCCCTACTCGCTCTAGCAGTTATAATAGTAATGATGTGTGTGCTCTACCTGCAGGCAGTACTGTTGTCGCTGGTGGCTCTGGCCCTAGCTCGCCCCGGCTACCTCGGCTACCCCTACTCGCTCTAGCAGTTATAATAGTAATGATGTGTGTGCTCTACCTGCAGGCAGTACTGTTGTCGCTGGTGGCTCTGGCCCTAGCTCGCCCCGGCTACCTCGGCTACCCCTACTCGCTCTAGCAGTTATAATAGTAATGATGTGTGTGCTCTACCTGCAGGCAGTACTGTTGTCGCTGGTGGCTCTGGCCCTAGCTCGCCCCGGCTACCTCGGATACCCCTACTCGCTCTAGCAGTTATAATAGTAATGATGTATGTGCTCTACCTGCAGGCAGTACTGTTGTCGCTGGTGGCTCTGGCCCTAGCTCGCCCCGGCTACCTCGGCTACCCCTACTCGCTCTAGCAGTTATAATAGTAATGATGTGTGTGCTCTACCTGCAGGCAGTACTGTTGTCGCTGGTGGCTCTGGCCCTAGCTCGCCCCGGCTACCTCGGCTACCCCTACTCGCTCTAGCAGTTATAATAGTAATGATGTGTGTGCTCTACCTGCAGGCAGTACTGTTGTCGCTGGTGGCTCTGGCCCTAGCTCGCCCCGGCTACCTCGGCTACCCCTACTCGCTCTAGCAGTTATAATAGTAATGATGTGTGTGCTCTACCTGCAGGCAGTACTGTTGTCGCTGGTGGCTCTGGCCCTAGCTCGCCCCGGCTACCTCGGCTACCCCTACTCGCTCTAGCAGTTATAATAGTAATGATGTGTGTGCTCTACCTGCAGGCAGTACTGTTGTCGCTGGTGGCTCTGGCCCTAGCTCGCCCCGGCTACCTCGGCTACCCCTACTCGCTCTAGCAGTTATAATAGTAATGATGTGTGTGCTCCACCTGCAGGCAGTACTGTTGTCGCTGGTGGCTCTGGCCCTAGCTCGCCCCGGCTACCTCGGCTACCCCTACTCGCTCTAGCAGTTATAATAGTAATGATGTGTGTGCTCCACCTGCAGGCAGTACTGTTGTCGCTGGTGGCTCTGGCCCTAGCTCGCCCCGGCTACCTCGGCTACCCCTACTCGCTCTAGCAGTTATAATAGTAATGATGTGTGTGCTCTACCTGCAGGCAGTACTGTTGTCGCTGGTGGCTCTGGCCTTATAGCTCGCCCCGGCTACCTCGGCTACCCCTACTCGCTCTAGCAGTTATAATAGTAATGATGTGTGTGCTCCACCTGCAGGCAGTACTGTTGTCGCTGGTGGCTCTGGCCCTAGCTCGCCCCGGCTACCTCGGCTACCCCTACTCGCTCTAGCAGTTATAATAGTAATGATGTGTGTGCTCCACCTGCAGGCAGTACTGTTGTCGCTGGTGGCTCTGGCCCTAGCTCGCCCCGGCTACCTCGGCTACCCCTACTCGCTCTAGCAGTTATAATAGTAATGATGTGTGTGCTCTACCTGCAGGCAGTACTGTTGTCGCTGGTGGCTCTGGCCCTAGCTCGCCCCGGCTACCTCGGCTACCCCTACTCGCTCTAGCAGTTATAATAGTAATGATGTGTGTGCTCTACCTGCAGGCAGTACTGTTGTCGCTGGTGGCTCTGGCCCTAGCTCGCCCCGGCTACCTCGGCTACCCCTACTCGCTCTAGCAGTTATAATAGTAATGATGTGTGTGCTCTACCTGCAGGCAGTACTGTTGTCGCTGGTGGCTCTGGCCCTAGCTCGCCCCGGCTACCTCGGCTACCCCTACTCGCTCTAGCAGTTATAATAGTAATGATGTGTGTGCTCTACCTGCAGGCAGTACTGTTGTCGCTGGTGGCTCTGGCCCTAGCTCGCCCCGGCTACCTCGGCTACCCCTACTCGCTCTAGCAGTTATAATAGTAATGATGTGTGTGCTCTACCTGCAGGCAGTACTGTTGTCGCTGGTGGCTCTGGCCCTAGCTCGCCCCGGCTACCTCGGCTACCCCTACTCGCTCTAGCAGTTATAATAGTAATGATGTGTGTGCTCTACCTGCAGGCAGTACTGTTGTCGCTGGTGGCTCTGGCCCTAGCTCGCCCCGGCTACCTCGGCTACCCCTACTCGCTCTAGCAGTTATAATAGTAATGATGTGTGTGCTCCACCTGCAGGCAGTACTGTTGTCGCTGGTGGCTCTGGCCCTAGCTCGCCCCGGCTACCTCGGCTACCCCTACTCGCTCTAGCAGTTATAATAGTAATGATGTGTGTGCTCTACCTGCAGGCAGTACTGTTGTCGCTGGTGGCTCTGGCCCTAGCTCGCCCCGGCTACCTCGGCTACCCCTACTCGCTCTAGCAGTTATAATAGTAATGATGTGTGTGCTCCACCTGCAGGCAGTACTGTTGTCGCTGGTGGCTCTGGCCCTAGCTCGCCCCGGCTACCTCGGCTACCCCTACTCGCTCTAGCAGTTATAATAGTAATGATGTGTGTGCTCTACCTGCAGGCAGTACTGTTGTCGCTGGTGGCTCTGGCCCTAGCTCGCCCCGGCTACCTCGGCTACCCCTACTCGCTCTAGCAGTTATAATAGTAATGATGTGTGTGCTCTACCTGCAGGCAGTACTGTTGTCGCTGGTGGCTCTGGCCCTAGCTCGCCCCGGCTACCTCGGCTACCCCTACTCGCTCTAGCAGTTATAATAGTAATGATGTGTGTGCTCTACCTGCAGGCAGTACTGTTGTCGCTGGTGGCTCTGGCCCTAGCTCGCCCCGGCTACCTCGGCTACCCCTACTCGCTCTAGCAGTTATAATAGTAATGATGTGTGTGCTCTACCTGCAGGCAGTACTGTTGTCGCTGGTGGCTCTGGCCCTAGCTCGCCCCGGCTACCTCGGCTACCCCTACTCGCTCTAGCAGTTATAATAGTAATGATGTGTGTGCTCCACCTGCAGGCAGTACTGTTGTCGCTGGTGGCTCTGGCCCTAGCTCGCCCCGGCTACCTCGGCTACCCCTACTCGCTCTAGCAGTTATAATAGTAATGATGTGTGTGCTCTACCTGCAGGCAGTACTGTTGTCGCTGGTGGCTCTGGCCCTAGCTCGCCCCGGCTACCTCGGCTACCCCTACTCGCTCTAGCAGTTATAATAGTAATGATGTGTGTGCTCCACCTGCAGGCAGTACTGTTGTCGCTGGTGGCTCTGGCCCTAGCTCGCCCCGGCTACCTCGGCTACCCCTACTCGCTCTAGCAGTTATAATAGTAATGATGTGTGTGCTCTACCTGCAGGCAGTACTGTTGTCGCTGGTGGCTCTGGCCCTAGCTCGCCCCGGCTACCTCGGCTACCCCTACTCGCTCTAGCAGTTATAATAGTAATGATGTGTGTGCTCTACCTGCAGGCAGTACTGTTGTCGCTGGTGGCTCTGGCCCTAGCTCGCCCCGGCTACCTCGGCTACCCCTACTCGCTCTAGCAGTTATAATAGTAATGATGTGTGTGCTCTACCTGCAGGCAGTACTGTTGTCGCTGGTGGCTGTGGCCCTAGCTCGCCCCGGCTACCTCGGCTACCCCTACTCGCTCTAGCAGTTATAATAGTAATGATGTGTGTGCTCTACCTGCAGGCAGTACTGTTGTCGCTGGTGGCTCTGGCCCTAGCTCGCCCCGGCTACCTCGGCTACCCCTACTCGCTCTAGCAGTTATAATAGTAATGATGTGTGTGCTCCACCTGCAGGCAGTACTGTTGTCGCTGGTGGCTCTGGCCCTAGCTCGCCCCGGCTACCTCGGCTACCCCTACTCGCTCTAGCAGTTATAATAGTAATGATGTGTGTGCTCTACCTGCAGGCAGTACTGTTGTCGCTGGTGGCTCTGGCCCTAGCTCGCCCCGGCTACCTCGGCTACCCCTACTCGCTCTAGCAGTTATAATAGTAATGATGTGTGTGCTCTACCTGCAGGCAGTACTGTTGTCGCTGGTGGCTCTGGCCCTAGCTCGCCCCGGCTACCTCGGCTACCCCTACTCGCTCTAGCAGTTATAATAGTAATGATGTGTGTGCTCCACCTGCAGGCAGTACTGTTGTCGCTGGTGGCTCTGGCCCTAGCTCGCCCCGGCTACCTCGGCTACCCCTACTCGCTCTAGCAGTTATAATAGTAATGATGTGTGTGCTCTACCTGCAGGCAGTACTGTTGTCGCTGGTGGCTCTGGCCCTAGCTCGCCCCGGCTACCTCGGCTACCCCTACTCGCTCTAGCAGTTATAATAGTAATGATGTGTGTGCTCTACCTGCAGGCAGTACTGTTGTCGCTGGTGGCTCTGGCCCTAGCTCGCCCCGGCTACCTCGGCTACCCCTACTCGCTCTAGCAGTTATAATAGTAATGATGTGTGTGCTCTACCTGCAGGCAGTACTGTTGTCGCTGGTGGCTCTGGCCCTAGCTCGCCCCGGCTACCTCGGCTACCCCTACTCGCTCTAGCAGTTATAATAGTAATGATGTGTGTGCTCTACCTGCAGGCAGTACTGTTGTCGCTGGTGGCTCTGGCCCTAGCTCGCCCCGGCTACCTCGGCTACCCCTACTCGCTCTAGCAGTTATAATAGTAATGATGTGTGTGCTCCACCTGCAGGCAGTACTGTTGTCGCTGGTGGCTCTGGCCCTAGCTCGCCCCGGCTACCTCGGCTACCCCTACTCGCTCTAGCAGTTATAATAGTAATGATGTGTGTGCTCTACCTGCAGGCAGTACTGTTGTCGCTGGTGGCTCTGGCCCTAGCTCGCCCCGGCTACCTCGGCTACCCCTACTCGCTCTAGCAGTTATAATAGTAATGATGTGTGTGCTCTACCTGCAGGCAGTACTGTTGTCGCTGGTGGCTCTGGCCCTAGCTCGCCCCGGCTACCTCGGCTACCCCTACTCGCTCTAGCAGTTATAATAGTAATGATGTGTGTGCTCTACCTGCAGGCAGTACTGTTGTCGCTGGTGGCTCTGGCCCTAGCTCGCCCCGGCTACCTCGGCTACCCCTACTCGCTCTAGCAGTTATAATAGTAATGATGTGTGTGCTCTACCTGCAGGCAGTACTGTTGTCGCTGGTGGCTCTGGCCCTAGCTCGCCCCGGCTACCTCGGCTACCCCTACTCGCTCTAGCAGTTATAATAGTAATGATGTGTGTGCTCCACCTGCAGGCAGTACTGTTGTCGCTGGTGGCTCTGGCCCTAGCTCGCCCCGGCTACCTCGGCTACCCCTACTCGCTCTAGCAGTTATAATAGTAATGATGTGTGTGCTCTACCTGCAGGCAGTACTGTTGTCGCTGGTGGCTCTGGCCCTAGCTCGCCCCGGCTACCTCGGCTACCCCTACTCGCTCTAGCAGTTATAATAGTAATGATGTGTGTGCTCTACCTGCAGGCAGTACTGTTGTCGCTGGTGGCTCTGGCCCTAGCTCGCCCCGGCTACCTCGGCTACCCCTACTCGCTCTAGCAGTTATAATAGTAATGATGTGTGTGCTCTACCTGCAGGCAGTACTGTTGTCGCTGGTGGCTCTGGCCCTAGCTCGCCCCGGCTACCTCGGCTACCCCTACTCGCTCTAGCAGTTATAATAGTAATGATGTGTGTGCTCTACCTGCAGGCAGTACTGTTGTCGCTGGTGGCTCTGGCCCTAGCTCGCCCCGGCTACCTCGGCTACCCCTACTCGCTCTAGCAGTTATAATAGTAATGTAGTGTGTGCTCTACCTGCAGGCAGTACTGTTGTCGCTGGTGGCTCTGGCCCTAGCTCGCCCCGGCTACCTCGGCTACCCCTACTCGCTCTAGCAGTTATAATAGTAATGATGTGTGTGCTCTACCTGCAGGCAGTACTGTTGTCGCTGGTGGCTCTGGCCCTAGCTCGCCCCGGCTACCTCGGCTACCCCTACTCGCTCTAGCAGTTATAATAGTAATGATGTGTGTGCTCCACCTGCAGGCAGTACTGTTGTCGCTGGTGGCTCTGGCCCTAGCTCGCCCCGGCTACCTCGGCTACCCCTACTCGCTCTAGCAGTTATAATAGTAATGATGTGTGTGCTCTACCTGCAGGCAGTACTGTTGTCGCTGGTGGCTCTGGCCCTAGCTCGCCCCGGCTACCTCGGCTACCCCTACTCGCTCTAGCAGTTATAATAGTAATGATGTGTGTGCTCCACCTGCAGGCAGTACTGTTGTCGCTGGTGGCTCTGGCCCTAGCTCGCCCCGGCTACCTCGGCTACCCCTACTCGCTCTAGCAGTTATAATAGTAATGATGTGTGTGCTCTACCTGCAGGCAGTACTGTTGTCGCTGGTGGCTCTGGCCCTAGCTCGCCCCGGCTACCTCGGCTACCCCTACTCGCTCTCCACGCAGTACCACGCCCAGGACGCGCTGGGACAGTACAGCTATGGCTACGCCGGCGGTCCGTCAGCCAAGAGCGAGGTGAAGTCCTGGGACGGCGTCACCCGCGGTGGATACTCGTACGTGGACGCCGAGGGCAAGCTGCAGTCCGTCTCCTACACCGCCGACCCCGTGAACGGCTTCCGAGTGGCCGCCACCAACCTGCCCAAGGCTCCCGCCCCTGTGGATTCGGCGCCACTGGTGGCCCCCGAGCCCGTGCAGGACACCCCTGAGGTGGCGGCCGCCAAGGCTGCCCACCTGGCCGCCCTGGCCGGCGTGCCGACGCCCCTGGGGGCTCCCGAGCCCGTCAAGGACACCCCTGAGGTGGCAGCTGCCAAGGCCGAGCACCTGGCCGCCGTGGAGAGGGCTGCTGTGGCCGCAGCTGCTGCCCCCGAGGTGCCGCTGTCGCTGTACTCCGGCCTGCCGCTCGGCGCCGGCTTCGCCTACTCCAGCGTGGCCCCCGAGCCCTACCTGTACCGCGCCGCGCCCTGGTGGTGACCGGCCGCCGCGACTGCGACTGCGACTTGTGACCGGCGACTGGTGACTGGTATATGGTGACCAGTGGCCGCAGATGCTATTATACCCTGCTCCCCGTCCGTCTCCACTATCTTCAAGTCTGTTGAGAGAGTGTCTTTGCGTGATTGTGATCAAGAACTGAGTCAATACTTTTAGGTTGTAATATAATCTTGTAGCATATATTATTGTTGTATGTTTAATAAACGCATTGTTGCAATTACAAAAACGAAACTATATTCACTCGGTTTTACTGATACCCATCCAAGGATACCTGTAAATATATTTTACTGATCTTTCAAAACTAGCTATTTCACTTAGTAGCTATAGGTAAATAAAAAATATATTGGTATATGATAATTGATCTATTTGTAAACGAGCATTATACGCATGGTTTCTTTAATATTTCTCTATATTTATCTTTTTTCCTATAACGTAAATAGAATGTCCCAGTGTACATTACAGCGATTATAAATGTAGAGGCGTGACCTTGTATTGAACTATATTTATTTCATATTGTTTCTTAAATGTTGTTGTTTTAAAAATTTGTTTCCAAAAAAATAATAAGAAATATCACTTTATTTTTTATGCAATACCGTCCGATATGTGCACGGTAAAAAACGGTCACAGGCCCGAAAACAATGAATTTTGTATCATATGATCATTAAAGAGTCTAGATGCCTATGTGGGTGACCGTTACTATGTAGGGAGGTCAGGAGCTTAGTTCCAGCTCGTCAGTGGCGAGATGGCCTTCAGATGGGAAGGGTGTCGCTGGCGGTCGCTCTGTGGCCTGCCATCTAGCGGTAACTAAGAGAACCTCTAAGATTGTATCTCGCTCTCCCTCTAACACAAAGCCGATACGGTTCTATCGAGCCCGGAGGAGGGGAAGGTTTAGCAGGTTTCTCTTTCACTCATCCTTCGCCATGGGGAGGCGGAATGTATTATTTTTTTGTACGCAACTGCGCACGTCATGTGGCTGAGAGCTGCCACTCCCGCACATCTTCTCACTCAACTCGCTCGTTCTCTCACACTATTTCAATAAATCTTTTCAAATCTTCAACATCAATACTTTAAACCATTGCGCTTCCTACGGATTAATTATATTTCATGCACGTGCCCGAATTCAGCTGCAAAAAAATAAAACGGGTAGTAAATTATTTTCTTCAAAAACCTTCCGAAACACTGTGTGTTAAAAAACATTCTGAAAGCCCATTTTTCTAGATAAATGGAAATTCTAAATCACCTACGCCACAAGGAAACATTGTGCTTTAATATTATGTAAAGAAAACACCTCTTAGTTTTATAGTTATGTAAAGGTGGTGTGATATGTTTTAGATGTCGCACCATCTTATCATCCATGTAGAAGAGTTACCCGAAAAGCTAACAAGACTATTGCCATGGAAATGGAAATATGGTTAAGGAAATATTTTTCAAATGTTTGTAAACAGTAAACAACATATTTTAAATATCTTATAACTGTAAAATTAAAATACAAACAACCCTATAGCAAATTTAATTTCAATATGAAAAAGTCTACAATAATGTTTACAAGAAACGAAATTGCAATAGCAATACAAAAATATCGCAATTTTGTTACATTGTTAACATATATATTATTTTTAATAAAGGCAATAAAAATGACATACTCAATATTTGGAATACAATAAATACCTTAAGCCCTACATAATTGCTGCGATATTCACAATAAATGCTTTTCTTAAATATAGTAATTAAAAAACATCGTAAATAAATTATGAACATACATATTATGGTGAAGGAAAGTGGACACTATCACACTGAAAAATCTTAGAGGGTAGTTTTCCTCATCTTATTTCTTTCTTTGCGTTTTTGGTCTTGTTCGTTAAAATATTTCATGTTCAAATACTTGATACGCATATACGTTCTTGTCCTGACAAAACAGTATATAACTTCTTCTGGATATTTATTTTCAGTAGTTCCGCAAATAATTTTAGTCAGTGATTCAAAAATCCGCTCTTTTTTGCATAAATTGTTGCCATGAACATTATCAAAACACATTTCAGCGATCTTTATTAATTCAAAA